>NW_026970533.1:0-234000 GCF_028390025.1 Pseudophryne corroboree
ATCATTGAGTCCTTCCGGGCTCTACTAACAAATCAGCTTAGCGTGCTTTCCTTTTTGCCTAGCATGTACAGAACTTATCTCTGTCTTCAGGTCACCCTATGCAAATTTCTATGCTATATTGTATCTCCGAATTGCATGTCTGTCAGTGACTGCTTTTATAGAGCATAAAAGAATACATCTTTATATAACTAAGAACTCCTTCCCATAGTTGAATTGTGCACATACTATGGGCCAGATGTAATGAAGTCCGAGTTGGCTGCAAGTGTGGGTTCCCAGCCGAACTCAGACTTTTTTAAGAGTGGCAATCATGTACAAGGTAAAACCATGCCTTGTAAATTATTGCAGCTTTGAAAAATTATGAGTTTGGCTGGGATCCAGCACCTCCAGCCCACTCGGACTTCATTACATCTGGATCTTTGTATGGGGGGGGAATGTCTTTCTGTGTCTTGATTGCTCTACATACTTTTGTTATCAAGTGTGGCCATTACAGTATTTCCCTTTTTATCTTCATATACCTGTTGTTTGTTTGTTTTGTCTTAGCCATATGTAATATTGTACTGTAGATTTTCTAGCTACAGTATAAGAGGCATAAAGGGCGGCCCTTAGGCGGTACTTACTACTTCCAGGCTATGTGACAGTTTTCAGACCGTGTCCCAATCCCAGTTGGAAATATACAAATGACTATCAGGAACAAGTGCTAGGATGAAGAACAAACACAAAGTTTTGTGCCTGTCCGCCAAAAGATACATCCGGGGTGGCTGCAATCTTCACTGGTTCGTTGAATGATAATTGGCATAAAGCCTCAGCCACCCAATTCTCACCTATATAGCACTCGCACTCTGAGGTGTAAATGGAACTTGCATGGCCGAGCAAGGGCCACCGAACTGGCGCTCAAGGGAACAGACAAACATGGAGGAATACTCACACTACAGTTCTTGTCAACTTGCTAATATGATCTTCAGCTCCTCTAGGAAAGAAAAGGCCTATGTGCTCTATACTCAGGCTACTCTAGCACTGTTTGTCCTAAATATCTAAACTGTGGCCTAAATTATAGCCTAGTGAGGTTAAACAAACAATACCTTGGACTAGACAGAAAGACTAATCTCTTCTATTTACTGTCTCTAGCATAACACAATGCAGTAAGAATGTTATTGTCTATAACAATACAATGCGATAAGACTGTTCATAAACATAATAACAAAAGCATACAGAGACTTCAAGTAAGACAATCTGTAGTGTGAGTACACGTAAGGTTCCCTCCCCTGGGAATAGGGCCAGCTGGCCCCGTAGTTCAAATGACAGGATTTCTAGAGTGAACAGCTATTCACTCACAAGATTGCATGAGTGTGTGAAATTGGACTGCTCCTCCACACTCCACACAATCACTGGCTCATGCTCTCAAGCTGGTGACGTAGGGGCCCAGTAAATTCCCCACATTTTGGAAGCATAACACCCGGTTATGAGAGAGAGACGGGGGCGGAAGCCTCAAAGCCTTCCCACCCTAACACACCAAATACAACCTTGGCCTGTGGCCCAAATCACAAACCCATATGCAGAAGTTCAGGCCTTGTTGGCCTACCTGGCAGTTATCAGCTTCTCCCTAGGCATTTTGCTAACTACCAGACGTCTATCTTGGTGATCTGAGTCTAATACTCAGATCACCTTACAATATGCGGATCAGGCCCTAGCTGGCCTGCCTGGTGGTACTAATCAGTGCCCTGGGCCTAATGTCTAGTTCATTTTATTCGTTGGGCAAAGTTTTTGCTCTAGGTCCCAAACCCAGATCACTAAAGCTATTGGGTCTCAGGCCTACTGCCTGCCTACTCTGGGCAAAGTGATGTTGGTCTAACGCCAAGACCACACAAAATGTGGCCAACACTCCTATCTATCACTAAGACCAACTGCCTGCACATGCCCTCAGACCTAATTCCTGGTGGTCCGGTGTTCTAGGGAGGATTAAATGAAAAAGGTGAGGGCCCAGCACTGCCTACCAGTAATGTTGGGAGAGGCTGCAGTGGGTAGCTTTGTCATCTCTCTTGTATCCCACGCACTGAAGCTCTCTCTGCTGGTCTTCAGCTTCTTCCTTGGCACCTGCTGTCAGCCGCCATCTTCCATGCTCCACCGGATCTTCCGTCGTCACTGTTTCCACTGCCACACCTCTTCATTTGCCACTGGCTCTTCTATCTTAAGCTGCTTTTCTTTGCTCTATCTCTGGCACCTGAATGAATTCTCCAGCTCCACAGCATCTATTATAAGACGCTGGGAGTGCCTGGAGCTAAGACACAGCAAGCATTGTTTAGCTCGCCATGGCCACTCCTGATTGGCCACTGGCTCATGAGCCGTGATTAGCTTACGATCGGTGCATTACGGATTCAGGCTAATCCATAATAGCGCTAGGGAACACAGTGCCAGCATCTTCTACAATGGCGCCACCCACTATATCAGGCTTCAATGAGTACAGGTGAGTGCCCTTCTGCATTTCTGCTATTGGGCACCCATCTACATTCCTCCTTCCTATGTCCTTTGTAGTCCTTACAAAGTGAGGACTCGCCCAGGAGAAGTTATGATCTGCATACTGGGGACCTAACACACCGCGGTTGGACAACTCTGAATGCCTTCACAATGGCAGGGAAGGTATATTAGGGACTTCTAGAGGTCCTGGAGAGTTATCTGGGTCAGGGTTCTTGGTTGGCACCCATCATCCCTCCTCTGACTCATCTTAAGTGGCTGGTTCCGCTATCTCCACCCAGTCGGTTGTAGATTTTGGAGATAGAACTGGTGAGTTTTTCCCCTCTGCAGTATCGAGAAAGAGGCAAGGTCACAACATATCAAGGTGCAAAGTCCTCAAACGCCCAGTACCAACAGATATAGCTGCTCCATTAACCTTCCCTGAAAGCAGACTCCATGAACAGAGTGTATACATTCAGGACACCAATACTGCCAGATAAAATGCTTAACTATAGCCTTGGTGGCAGTCTTGGAGGTCTGATCGCGGGTAGGAAAAACCACAGTGGATTTTGTGAAATGATTACATACTGATGCTTGCTGATGGTATCCCTAATTAGCACATAGTCATTCAGCAATTACAAGCGATGACTTGTCCGAATAGTCTGGATGGCTGCATGCTGTTCATAGGGCTTGCCTAATCCATAGTCTCCATACTTTCTGGCATACTCTGTCAAACATGGCCTGTAATTGAGGTGCAATATACTGGCGCTGCAACCCCCAGGTGTGCTCCTTCTTCATGGGCTTCTTCCACCAGTGATTAAACCAGAGCCTCTGGCACCACTCTCTGTTCCACTGCATGGAGTTCCTGTTCCAAGTAGCATTGTCACCATAATGTATTCGCACCAAACTGCAATCGGTACCAACCATGAAGGACCTTCTGACAAAAGGGAGTAAGCCTACTCCTTTCTCACTTACTGGGCCAATGACCATCCTATTTCCATTGCCAGATGAGTTTGAGGCCCAACTCCTTCTGTTATTTTTGTGACCAGTCTTGCTCAGTGTTTCGAAGCAGCATTGCTCATACATGTTCATCGTTCACTGTCATTAATCCATACTGCCACATGCACATCATATCAGGCATATCCAGCTCTTCTCGATCCTCCCCTTGAGTTGGCATAGGGGCTTCCACAGGGAACCGTGACCATACATCTGTATTCCCGTTACTCCTTCCCAGACAATAGTAAGAGAATTTAGGCACTTGAGCGACTCAGCATTGCTCCAAGGCACCAAGCTTGGCAGTCTTCAAGTATGCTAATGGGTTAATGTCCATGAAGATGTACACATGAGTTGCTTCAAGGTGAACTTCTCGGTAATGGCTCAAACCACCACCATCTGTTCCAACTTGAAGGAACTACAGTATAGTTGTCTTTGATGAACCATCATTAATAACTTACCAGACCCAGGAATGCATGCAAATCCATGACAGTTGTTAGAATCTTCCATTCCTGGTGTTCATTCGGGGTTGAAGCAAACACTATGATGTCATCTAGATAGATTAGATTTGTCTCAATATTCAAATCAACCAAACACTTCCCTGTCATCCTCTGAAAGGTAGCTGGGGCATTTGTCAGTACAAATGGCATGCTGCAAAATTTGAACAACCCCGTACTGTATGTGTGATGAATGCCATTGTTTCCTGGTCTTGCATGGAGATAGGTGTATTGGATGGTACAGCTGTTCAGTCTCCGGTAATACACACAGAAACAAATGGTTCCATCTGTCTACCTCACCAGCATGGGATAGACATAAGGATATCCTTACAAAGAAATAAGGATCAAATAAGGTTAGAGATAAAAATAATGTAAAAAAAAAAGGGGCAGACTAGATGGGCCAAGTGGTTCTTATCTGCCGACAAATTCTATGTTTCTATGTTTCTATAATGCGAGAAGCCCATGGACTCTTACTTTCCTGTATCACATGCTTGTCCAGCATGGTCTTTACCTCCTTACAGAGCTTTGGAGGAATTTTTTGGTACCTTTCCCAAATGGGCAGCACATCTCCTGTACGAATTTCATGTTGGAGGTCTATTATATACCTAAAGACTTCCTCATGATGAGAGAAGACCTTCTGCTGCCTCCACAACATCTGGTCCAACTTCTCTACAGTGGTAGATTCACACTCATCCAAGGAGATGTCCATCTGCTTCCAGATAACTGTACCCTTCCATTCCACACTAAGCTCTACATCTTCTTCAACATGTACTGACATGGTCCACAGCTCAGACACTTCTAGACAGAGGAGGATCTTCTGCCCTCCACTGATGCTATCTTTGCCTATGGTCACTAATATATCAATGGCAGCCCCAACTGGAATTCACCGAGGCTTGTCACCCACATTGCATAACCGGAACAATACTCTTCCCTCAATAACCATTGACAGGGTTAAGCTAAGATCACCCCAGATTCCATCCTCAAAAAGTCTGTGGGTTACACTATCACCTCAGATCCATTTAGCTGCTGATGGGTACACATCTGATGGAGTATGATTTCTTGACAAGGGGGCAGCTCTATCTGTTGATGGTGACTGGTCTTAATGAAGCCCATAGAGTATTTTCCCGATCCAGTGTCCCAGGTCTCACTCCGCCATTTCATTTGTTATAGGACACTGAAAGCCTAAGTTCTTCCAACATAGAGAACCATTTTCTTGAAACAAAAGCTAAACCAGGTGGCACAATATGTTCATGCCAACAATAACTGGCCCATGGCTTAGACCTTGGCTACTGACTACAAGAAGACCTTTCTTCCCCAAATTATGTCCACAGATCTCTACCTCCATCCACACCACTCCAACTACTGGAATAGGGAGGTTGTTCTCAGCAATGAGGGTGATAAAACATTAAGAAACAGGCTCCTTTAGATGGTAATAATATTCCAGAAAACATGCCTCAGACATGGTGGTCACTTAGGAGCCAGTATCCAACAGACATTGCTGGGCTTTTCCTCCAAGGCAGCTTACCACTATGGGACACTCTCCTACAAGATCCATGTATTTGTCAATGGCTGTACCTCCTTGTTCTCTTCCCCATGGGTGGTCCCATTACCATGAGGGATGTTAGTTTAACTGCAGTTCTGGATTTATTTTGGTACAGTTCCAGGCAATATGACCATGTCGATTACATCGGTAACACAGTTGACCTCTCTTTGATTGGATCCCCCACAATTCCTTCCATGTGCCTCCCCAACATCCAGGGCCAGCTACAGTCCTACTAGCACCCTGAGCGAGAAAATGTCAAAGCCTCCAGTGTGTGATGAAGGTGCACATGGTCACGGATAAGTGGATGTGGACTCGCAATTTTCTATTATCAAACTATAAATAAATATATTTTCACAACCCCTCTACGCACACAATTAGCAGCCTTACACATAACTGCTACACAGGACATACCCCCCAGCAGTGCAAGATACTTAAATGCGCCCCAGCAGTGCCAGATACATAAATGCCCCCTAACAGTGCAAGATACATAAATGCCCCCCAGCAGTGCCAGATACATAAATGCCCCCACAGTGCCAGATACATATATACTCCCACAGTGCCAGATACATAAATTCCCCCACAGTGCCAGATACATAAATGCCCCCACAGTGCCAAATACATAAATGTCGACACAGTGCGATATACATAAATGATCCCACAGTGCCAGATACATAAATGCCCCCACAGTGCCAGATATAAAAATGCTCCCACAGTGACAGATACATAAATGCCCCCACAGTGCCAAACACATAAATGCCCCCACAGTGCCAGATACATAAATGCCCCCACAGTGCCAGATACATATATGCCCCCACAGTGGCAAATACACAAATGTGCCCGCAGTGCCAGATACATAAATGCCCCCACAGTGCCAGATACATAAATGCCCCCACAGTGCCAGATACATAAATGCCCCCACAGTGCCAGATACATAAATGCCCCAACAGTGCCATATACATATATGTCCCCACAGTGCCAGATACATAAATTCCCCCACAGTGCCAGATACATATATGCCTCCACAGTGCCATATACATAAATTCCCCCACAGTGCCAGATACATATATGCCCCCACAGTGTCAGATACATAAATGCTCCCACAGTGCCTGATACATAAATGCCCCAACAGTGCCATATACATATATGCCCCCTCAGTGCCAGATAAATAAATTTCCCCACATTGCCAGATACATAAATGCCCCCACAGTGCCAGATACATAAATGCCACCACTGTGCCAGATACATATATGCCCCCACAGTGCCAGATACATAAATTCCCCCACAGTGCCAGATACATAAATGCGCCCACAGTGCCAGATACATAAATGCGCCCACAGTGCCAGATACAGAAATGCCCCCACAGTGCCAGATACAGAAATGCCCTCACAGTGCCAAATATGCCCCCACAGTACCTGCTGTGTTGGCGGCAGCGAGTCGGTGATGAGGGAAGGGGACTGCTGTGGGCTGCAGGAGGACTAAATCTAAATTACTCAGTGCTCGCTAAGCGTGCTGTGCGGCGCTGGCATCTGATGTCAGACGTCGGCGCCGCACAGCACGCATAGCGTGCACTGAGTAGTTTTCCATAGTCCCACCCACAGCACTCCCTCGTCGTAACACACAGAGGCAGCCACTGACTGCTGGGACTCGGAGGCGGGCAGGTCCAGGCGGATGCACACAGGACCAGGCTCCGATATGGCGGTGCCCATTAAGGGTGGTGCCCTGCGTGGCCGCTCTATTGGAACATGCCCAGAGCCGGCCCTGCCGACATCTCTCCGTTGAGGATTCTCCTCTGAATTTCTGTGGTCCCAACGATACACTTCCTCACCTCCGGCCCTGTTTAATAGTTATTATGCTCAATTTTCTAAATAAAGTCTTGACTATTCTCCAAAGAGTACAATACCGTATGAACTTATCAACCACATAATTTATTCATGGTGTTTATTTGTTCCTCTGCTGAAGGTAGTGGTATGATAGAATTTCAAACTCTTCTGGCACAGGTTATCTGCAAAACTAGGGATATGATTGAAGCATACTGTATACATAATAAAATTCACATTGTGGAGCCAGTACAATATAATCAGTCATTGATAGTGGTCAGAACTGCAGTATTAAGGTCCACATGATGGTGTGAGCTGGAGACCCAGGGGAAAAGCCATCAAATATCCCTTACCAGGTCCTCTAGATGACACTTCCACTGAGCAGTAAATACCTTCAGAGAGTTGGTTCAAGTTTAGTGTAGGTGTATCCTAGAGTTGCAAACCCAATGTCATTTGGAGCAGAGATACAGCAGCTTACTGACACCTAACATATTTTGAATCTTATGCACCATCTGTGAACCACAGTCAGTCAAAGTCGGTGAGTCAGCAGATAACTTGCACTCAGCAGACTGTGTTAATGGTGTTAATTTGAATGGTCCCCGCAGTGTCCCCTGGAATTCTCCAATTTGGCACAAACTGAGATAAGGTCCTACTGAGCTAATTGTAAAATGTGTGCCCCAAACAGTATTACAAAAGCTGACTTTGCTCCATACGTAAAAGGGATAGATACCCTTGTCATTTTATTTAAGGAAGAGAACCTATGGAGCAATATTTCTATAATTGGCTGCTTCCCCAAAAAGAACTGGAAGGCTACCAGGCATGTGCTGAAACAGTTTAGGACTTTATTTCATTCATGCCCCAGAGAACTGCTCAGCTGGAGCTAATGAACTAATGAATCCTCAGGGGGTTACACCAAGCAGTTGGTAGGGATGAGCTGTGGAGACAACATGAAAGCAAGGATCCTTCTTACATCATTATGACTCTTCATTCTGGTGGAGACAATGGTAAAACATACAATTAGTAGAATCCATGCCTAGAAGAATTAAACAAATATTAAGAGCAAAGGGTAGCCCAACAAAGTACTAATATGTTGGCTACTCAGTGTGTAAACAGTGCAGTGTACTTCGAATACAGTATATTCCCCTGTTAATTATTTCACATTGAACTATGGCCTGGCCAGAAAGCTAAAATGTAGCCCTTTCCAGGAAGTGGCTGCTGATATCTGTGGTGTCGTTGTCTTATACTTATAATTCTATTGATATTTGACACAGTCCAAACTCTTGCTGGAGACATTGAGTAAGGATCTAAAAGTTTGGCAAGGAAGGATTAGTTAGAGCTACCAAGAGACCAGAATATTTGGCTCTCCATATCTCTGAAAGATAATAATCATCAAGAAATGTTCAAGAAAAAGGTCACAAGACACAGATGAAATTCAAATTTCTAATTGTCACAGAAATGGAGAGCTTCATATCAGACCCAGCTACAGTATATTCTCCCTCATTATAATAAAAAATGGTCATTAAAAACACAAAATATTCTGCAGCATTTGTTTTTTTCTGACTCAGCACCCTTTGGACTATTATAAGCCCACGAGGAACATTCAAAGAGTGGTTGTTCTAAAAGATGTATTCGACAAGACTGGGAGAGTGACTGGGTGTGAGGGATAAAGCATAGGGAAGAGCATAGTGTGACAACAATGCACATGTGACGAACAATTCATTAAGCAACACAATTCACAATATTGGACCAGTGTTTCTTTTTTTGACAATTGAATCCAAAAAATGTTTGTTACAAGTTAAAACAAACATTGTTTAAAGATATGTTTTCAAATTCTATGGCACAAGTTTACCAATCATATCAGCACTGGTAATAAGGCAGAGACAGAAGTAACATTAATATTTATTAAGCTTATAATGCAGGATATATTGTAAATATCTCCTATGCTACTACAGTATAAGTATCACACACCAATAGACCCATACAGTATATGGGGATGTTGCAGTTCTGCTATTTATCAAGTTATCAAAATTTAAAGAGCTCCCAAAGTGATTGCACTTTAGCAGCAACACTTGTGGGGCAGAACCTGGCAGTGTAAACTTTTTTATAGATGTGAACGTAAAGAGTTTAAGGGGTCATTCCGACCAGTTTGCACACTGCTGGTTGCCGCAGCGGTGTGAACGGGTCGGGTCTGCGCCTGCGCGGTGGCCTTAATGCGTACACGTGTTGTTGCCCTGCAACGCCCATTGCCGGACAATGACCAGAAGAACAAAGAAAGTGATCGCTGGCACGATTGCAAGAAGATTGGCAGCGGGAAGTCATTCCGGAGCGGCAACTCACCGGTTTCTAGGAGTGGTGAGTCCAACGCAGGCGTTTCCAGGCGTTTGGAGGGCAGATGTCTGAAGTCAATTCCGGGACCTGCAGCACTGGAACGATCACACAGGGTAAGTAACTGATACCCTAGTCTACTTTTACACAAAACTTTTTTTGCATAGCATGGCTGCACAAGCGATCGCTGCCTTTCTATGCAAAAAAACACTCCCCCATAGGAGGCATCTAGTTGATTGCACGGGCAGCAAAAGTTGCTACTTGCGATCAACTTGTAATGACCCCCTTAGACTTGCCAGGACAGCTGCTTATCTGAACAGCTGTCCATAATAGGGAGCATTAATATAAAGACACAAATTCCTGTTCAGAAATTGGCATGAGTAGCAATTATCAGAAACATTAGTTTTGAAGAATTTAACTACATTTTGATAAATGGTTCCTAAAGTCTTTATCATATAAATTAGCCCATAACATTACCTCCCATTCAGAAATATTTTAAAGGACAAGCACCAATTTGCTCTGGCAGCCATGGTTTTGCTGCAAATTGTATTCTACACGTTGCACAATCTCCAAGCTGTTTAAGGCCATAAGGGCTTGCTGGGACAAATACTTTCAAATAGTGAAATAATATTATTTGACTTTAAACAATAATTATATCAAGGCCTGGGTGTTGCGATGAGTCCCAGTGTTATAAGCCAGGGCTGGTATAAACCAAAAGAGGCTAAGTTCATTTGCATGTCACATCCCATAAGATCTACAGTGTGTATTACCAGTGTAACTAATCGAGGCTGGTTTAGCCGGGTGTTAATTGCAAAACTTGAGTTTGGATTCCACGCATGTTGCTCCCCTGAATTAGTGCTGGCACTTAGTTACATTTTAGTTGTGTTGCTTTATGTATCTGTTTTATATTTTCTCTAAAAATTCAAGTCAATATAATCAAGTTTCTGATGATTAAAACAACTCACTTGTCCAGTATGCAGCCAAATTATATTATCATGTATCATTATATTCTTTACATGTACTTCAGCATGGACGCATTTGGGTTGTGCAATTTAACATATGATAAACACAGAATAACCATGTGTAGCAAGTGCACAATTTCTGCAGTCCGCATTTTATATTTATGTTAAGGCCACAAATGCATGCAACTGTTAATGAGTGTTACAATATGTACTGAATGACTTAAATGACTTCAACATATTTATAAGTTATATTTTTAGGTTTACCTTATTTTATCCCAATAGATCTCTTAATTGCCCTCTTTACAGCTTTATTTTGTAGACTGTATATCAGAGGGTTTAACATGGGTGTAACTCCAGTATACTGTACAGTCAAGATAAGCTCAATGACCCAGTATAGGTCTGATGGTGGCATCATGAAAACAGATGAAGCTGTCCCATAAAACATGGTTAGGACTATGAGGTGGGAAGAGCAGGTGGAGAATGCTTTTCTCCGGCCATCTCTGGATTTAATCTGTATTATGGTGCTAATAATTATTATATAGGACAGCAAACTGCAGAAGAATGGAGAGAATCCAAGTAACAATACTTCTAGATAAATCACTATTAAAAACACTTCCTTGTTGGCATTTGCATTTTCCATAAGAGATTTAATATCACAGAAGTATTGGTGGATTATATTTGAATTGCAGAAAAACATACTTGTGGCTGGTAATATAATAAGCAAAGAATTTAAAAATCCACATAGCCGTATGGCAGCCATGAGTTTAACACAATGATTCCTGCTGAAGATTTGGTGATAGTGTAAGGGTTTACAAATAGCAACATACCGGTCATAGGCCATTATGGTTAAAAGGATAACCTCAGTGAAAGCAAATGCATCAAAAAAATACATCTGGGTAAAGCACTGTATGAAGGACACTTTGTAATTCCCAGACAGTAACATGTCCAGCAGTTTAGGCATGGTGACTGTTGTGTAGCAAAGATCTATTACGGACAAATTACTGAGAAATAGGTACATTGGGGTGTGTAAGTGCTTATCAATATAGATGACCCTAATTATAACAACATTTACTAAAAGACCTGTCAGGTATAATATAAGAAACATATTAAAATATAATGAATTATATACTGATGCAATAAAAAAAGCCGCAATATGGAACTCTGGAAGTTGGGTGTGGTTTTCTATGATTTTCCATGATATTCTGGGATTTTCCATGTTCCTGTAGGATTCTCGATGTTAATTTTTTGGTTATTTCTTTAAAAGATTGTCATCTTAATATCATAGATGAATACTTAGGTTTTGCCTGACCAGAGGTTCCCTTTATTTCTTGACAGTAAACATCCTTGACAGATGACTTCATCAGGAGGGCACTGAAGCAAAAATACAACATGATAATCAGTCAGTGCTCTCCTAGTTATCTATAAAATAATTATAGATTTCTGGAAATGAAATAAATCAAGTTATGGAATTCACATACATGGAATTCACATCCCAACCATGTAAGCATTATAGAAAAATTTATTTCCCAAGCTACAAATACATATGTCTGTGTACAGCTTCCATATTGTTCTACATGTTACTATGCTGAATATAAAGCCCAATGAATAAGGGATTATACAATTTATTTCAAGTCAGGGGATATAATTAGAACATTTATAAAAAGGCGGTTGCCACAAAAATATGCAGCTCTGTATGGATGCTGTAATAAAATCTACAGTAAAATTAATTTCCTGGTTGAATTTAGAAAGTCTGGTTAATTTGACATACAGAGCATTTCCGCTCACATGTGGACTGGTTTTCAGAGGAGTCCAAATTTGTAGCTTTAGGAATAATTTAAAAGGATGTGGTTGGGCCCATTGGAGAACCAGGTACATAACAGAAAGGTGAACATCACAATCCTAACTGTAAAAATAACAATTTTCTTTGGAGGAGAAAAAGTAAGGACACAAGAAGAAGAAGTAGTAAATAAAAATAAAAATAAAAGAATTGGTAAAAACATATAGGAGTGATGAGAATAGGGTATACAAAACATAGACAGAAATGAACCAAGGAGACAAAATAACACCCACAATATAAAAGCATACAATATCAATTATAGAGAGTCCTTCAGTCCTATATTTCAGTAAGGGTATTCTTCCACAAATGACAGAAGTTTCAAAAAGTACCTCAGAAAAGATAAAAGTGCACAATAGTGTGATTCTGATAACACATTATAATGGAATAACAATAAAATGCATGAAAACTCCTAACAAATGGTGTGGTCTACACATTCAGCTAGACAGGTGCCTTTATGGTAGAGGGTCCTGCCTATCCAAAGAACAGCTTCCTGCCATTCAATTCCTCTGCCTCCCACTGATCCTTGTATCCTTCTGGATACATATAAATCAGGAAGACACTTTTCACAGTGTGAAAATGCATCAAAAGTTTTATTATATAAATACGTATTAGCATTTATTGACAGAAGATAGAACAAACTGGACTGCTAGCAGATATTGTCGTCAACAAACATAAGTAGACATACAGGTATTTACAGGTGTGTAACCCCATGTATCCCTTGAACAATCAAAAGTTTAATTACATAAAGACAATAAAATGTATTTACAAAAGATAGAGTAAACTGGACTCCTAGCAGATCTTGTTGTCAACAAATTTATGAAGACATACAGGTATTTAAAAGTGTGTAACCACAGTCATCCCTGGAACATCAGCATACAATAGCCCACAGGTAGTGTCCTACAGCCAGATCCTCTCCTTTCTAACGCATTTCGATAAAAAGTATCTTTTTGAAAGCATAGATTCTCCCTGAACAAGAATTTATACCACTTCATCCAACTAACTGGTAAAACCTATTCTAACAGGGATTGGGTAATATACGTACAGTATATGTCCTATAACAGAAATCCAAAAGCAACAGTCCACAACATGTCTTGAGGAATCCTACATATTTCAGCATCCTTATTGAATGTTCCATTTCCTTTTTGCACCCTCAAATACCAACTAGAATAAATCCTGGCATTGAAAAAATGGCACTTCCCGTTTCAATGGTTGCTGGAAGAAATGCGCCGTATTCTCGTTCCCGCGAAAACTGCTCCTGGTAGCCTGAAGTAGACCATACATAAGGTACCTAAACCCAGGAATTAGGGACTAGCTTGCAATTTTCCCAGTATTCCCTCTTTACTGAAAGAGACGGATAATAGCTGCCCCGGGAGAGGTGCCAATAATCATTAACCCTCCATTACATTAACAGTCATAATAGAAAAGGGTCTCTATAATAGTGGACCCGGCATCCATATTTGGATGGACTACTCTGATATAGATCACTTTTAAACATACTGAAAGGCGCTACCATGCTGAGGTTTCTAGTACTATACAAGATAAAGAAAAATTCTGATGCACACTCTATGCACTAAGAATACTGATAGTCAAAATACTTTTGATAAACTGTTCACCTTCAAGTGTACAATATATACACAAATATAGAGGAAAAATGGGGGACTGGATGGGTTACTACAATGCTGACTAAATAAAACCTTGATAAATATATATATTGTGTTATATTTGTGAGGGTCCTTCATTATGGTATTGGCACCCCTCCCATCTGCCCTCAGGTGTTTTAATTAGCACAGGTTCCAACATTGCTGACTACATGTTAGAGTGGGCTCTATTTTAAAGGTAACACCTGGATAAGTTTATATAATGTCTTAGTATTAGAGATGTTAGGGAACAATCTAATGAAGTTCACCTGGATGTGGTTGATGTGCCAACATACATGACCAAACATGTGCTAAGCACTACACTAATACTTCATGTTAACTGTAATAGTTTACCAACTCTCTGTTTTCTTACTGCAACCAAGATCATATATCTTCAATCATCCTAGAATCCAAGCCCAAGCTTTCGAGTTTATTTAGCAGTCTGCGATGTGGGACAGTGTCAAAAGCCTTACTAAAGTCTACATTAGCTATATATATGGCTCTACCTTTATTCTATTACTTTAGTCAAAAATATCAATAAGGTTTGTGTATATATTGTACACTTGAAGGTGAATAGTTTATCAAAATTATTTTAACTATCAGTATTCTAAGTGCATAGAGTGTGCATCAACATTTTTCTTTAACTTATAAGGTACTAGAAGGCTCAACATAGTTGCACCTTTCCTTATGTTTATAAATAGGGTTTGCAGTCCAATCTCCACATTTCCCTCTATATTTGTGTATTTATTGTGCACTTCAAGGTGAGGCTCCTTCAATTTGGTATTGGCACCCATCTCATATACCCTCAGGTGTTTTAATTAGTACTGAGTCCTACACCGATGACTACATATTAGAATGGGCTCTATTTTAAAGGTAAGACCTGGATACATTTATATAATGTGCTAGTATTAGAGATGTTAGGGACCCATCTAATGAAGTTCACCTGGACGTGGTGGATGGGCCCACACATTTTGCCAAACATGCTAAGAACTTAACTTAAACTCCATGTTAATTGTAAGAGTTTATCAAACTTATTTTGACTATCAGTATTCTTAGTGCATAGTGTGTATCAGCATATTTTTTTATATTGTGCAGTGGTAAGAGCACAAGAAGATGGAATAGAGAAACATAAAAATAAAGGAATTGGTAAAAATATATAGGAGCAGGGAGGAAAGGGTATACAAAACAAAGACAGAAATGGGCCAAGGGTTCAAACAAATTATGTTAGCACACATAAAGCAATGGAGAGTGGTAAAAAAAAGATTATGGTGGGAAATAATACATCAGATCAGGAAAGGGAGAATTAATATTCAGACAATATACCATTCTAAATTCAGAAATTCATCAGGGAGTGAGCCAGGTCTGCCTTCAGGGTAAAACATTTGCTGGGACCTAAAATAATGTATGATTTCTGCAAGAAATTATGCTGTACCAAGCCTAGCAGGAATGTTGGTGCTGATCCTTCCCTGATTGTGTCTTTGGATGAGTCTATATCTCTTCTTTTAGTCCAGATATCCATGGTCAGGGTACATTTAGGCTATGTACACAAAATACAACCTATACAGAATTTCAAATAGATTCTAATGGTTAACCCCTGGAGCTAGTTGTGAACTGTTGATGATGATGATGATGATGGTAGGTGGCCACAAGAGATGAAGATATGTTGCTCCTACAACTCACAAAATGAGATGCATTACAAACTTAATAAAAAAAACTAAACATATTAAATTTAGGAATTAGCTATTTCCAGTCATCAATATGATATTTATCTTCTCCCACAATCAGTGTTGTAGAGTGATAATAGAAGAGCAGGTTCCAGCTTGTGTTACAATGACACAATGAATGTGATAATATATAATAAAAAAATACACCTCTGGGGAACAGTAAATAATTGGGCAATTACATAACTGATTCTTTTTGTATTTCAGTTTAATTATGCTATAATTCTGCAATTCCCTCTTTCCTTTATTAGTTATATTTTCATGAGGTGAGTTGGGAGTTTCACCTTAATCATCATGAAGTCAGAATTGTATACATATTGTGGAATTGTATGCTGTTTATTTACTAAATATAGTAAGTAAAGCTAAGCATTCTTCTAGTTAACAAATAACATAGTAAAGAAAACATTAATAGCCTTCCCAGTACTTACTTTTACAGCTAATAAATAAAGCTTAAATGCAGAGTGGGGCTACTTCAAGCTTCCCTTATGGATCAGAGTTCACGTTTTATGGCCCAAATAATGCAAAGGGTTTGAGAGATTGCTTGGGTAGGGTGTAGGATTACCATCTGCAGAATTATTATCTAGTTATGCAATTTATACATATTTTCTTATTTATTTATTAACAGTTTGTTATATAGCGCAACAAGTTCCGTTACACTTTACAATTGTCAACAATGATTTAGAAATTATTAGTGTAAACCGCTAGTGAGTTTAACACTAAAAGAAGGGCTTAGTGTGTGGCGCACTCTTTTGAAATGATTTGATAAGTGATAAAATTAAAACTTAACTTTTATTAAAATTTTTGTAATAAATCTCTATAGTCAGGCATAGTAACCTTTTTGATAGCCTGAGAGTGCAAGTTCATGATGTGTTGCCAAAAATGTAAAGTATTAGTTCATATCAAACGTTTCCAATATAGTTTGGGCAATAATAACCTAAATAGGCCTAATTAAATTTTGTTAAAAAATTAATTCTGGTATACCAGCTCTTATTAATGCCTATTTGTGAGACTTCATAAATTTTTCGTCTCTGACATGAGTCTTATATTTATTGCTCCCTATGAGATATGATTTCCAGCGCTTGTGATAAATGACATACAGCTTAAGTTGCAGACATTAATTTCAACATTCCCTAAAGAGACATTTTTGACAAAAACCTCTAAGGTCATCAGAAACATATGTATCGTATGCCTGGGGTCGCGTAGCTTGTTGCTAAGTGAGTGGTTCTGGAATTTGATAAACTTGCCTGAAGAAGTGAGCTTTCAGGGTATGCTTGAAGGTTTGGAGAATACAGTAGAGTATTAATGTGCATGGTAGGGCATTCCACAGAGTGGGTGCAGCCCGAAGCAAGTCCTGCAATCGTACATGGGAGTTTCATGAACTGATCACTCACCGCTGTGGGTTCTGGGGTCCGGCTATTGCCGGCACAGTTGTTCGGGGTGCTGATCAGCCATGTGGAGACGCAGTGTGACCACCGGCAAAGGTGATACAGATTCTGGGAGCCGGGAGTGCGGGAACCGAATGACCAGAGGCGCCTCTGTGTGTCTGCATGATAGGAGGTGGCCATGTTGGAGACCAAATGAAGCACCTGTGATCAACTGTGAGCACCTGTGGGTATTAGCCAATCCTGTGCTTGTGCTGGGATTATTTCACTCTTGACCAGTGCTTTGTTGTAGCTACTCTGTACCCTTGCTCTGTGCTCTCCCTGTAAATTTCTGTGTGATTCCAGTGGTCCTGATATCGCCTCCACTCCCAGAGGTTTGCCTGCAGCCTTCACCGCAAGTGATTCACCAGCTACCTGCTGTGCTGTCAGTCAATCACTCTCCAAGTGGCAATGAGTGTACTCCCAGGGGCCTGTGAGAGGTTTCACTGTTTGTTCAGTGACTGCCTGCTATACTCACACAGCCTGTGGAAGTTTCTACTTAATCCTGGTTCTCGTTCTCTCATCACTCAAATTAATCAATTATTCACCATCGTTGTCTGCTGCAGCTCTTCACAGTGTTTCAAGTATAATCTTCACAACCTGCAAGTACTCCTTTCAGCATTTGTATCTACATTTTGCATTATTCAAAGACAATTCTTCACAGTACTTCAGTTCAGCCTTTTAAGCTTTAGTAACAAGTCTTTACAGTTATTCATCTGTGTCTATAATATCCAGTTAACACTTCTTACAGTTTGGCACCAATCATTGCTTTATATTGGACAATTCTTCATTAATCTTCAGGCACGTTTTATCTTATTCATATGAACATTTCTTCAATACATCTGTAATACTGATCCTGCTTATCTGCTTATACCATGCATTGCAATATGTCAGTTTATATATGGTGACAAATGATTGTCATTTAACTCCCTATTGGAATTGTTGCCTGTTAATAAATATATGAAACAGAACTATCTTCGTCCTCCCTGTTTTCACTATACTCCCACACCTACACCTTTGGTTGGTACAAGGTTAACAGATTCACAAAATCAGTTGGTCCTGAGAGGGAGTGAGTAATGAGTGTGGATGAGAGACATAAATCTTGTGAAGAGCAAAGAGGTTGACTTGTGATATATTTTGAGATAAGTGAATATATGTACATAGGTGTCATTTGGTTAATGGCCTTGTGTGTGAGTAAAAGTATTTTATATTGGATACTATAGAATACAGGTAACCAATGGAAGGACTGACAGAGTGGATCTGCAGATGATGAAGATAAGCCTCACAGCTGTATTCAAAATGGATTGTAGTGGTGAGAGTCTCTTCTTGGTAAGACAAGTAACAAGACTATTGCAATAATCAATTCGAGAGATAATGAGAGCATGGATTAGTGTTTTTTGCAGTGTCTTGTATAAAGTATGGTCATATTTGGATGTTTTTTAGATGCATGTAACATGAATTTGAGACAGACTGAATGTGGGAAAGAAAGGACAGTTCAGAGTCAAGGATGACACCCAGGCAGCAAGCATGTGGGGTACGAATGATTGTTCTCAACAGTGATAGAGTTATTGGGTTGGTAACTACCATTGGTCGGTGGAAATATAATTAAATGTTTTGAAAGTATTAAGTTTGAGGAGGCGAGATAAAATCCAAGATAACTAATCATACTTAGGAACTAAAACTTATGCCCAAGGCACACTGCAAATTTCAGAACCTACAAGGGGCCAGCACAACTGCAGTCAAAGAAGGCAAAACAAAGTGGAAGAGAACACAGTAGCCAAACTCTCTGACCATACCCTTACAACATTAAAAGTTAACATTCTACAATAAGGTCTATCTATCCTCCTTACAACCAAGTTTTTTGCTTTATTTGAGATATATAGACAACATTTTTATGATTTTGACAGGTACCATGGACATTATTGTACATTTCAATTATAAAATCCAGTCCAATCAAATTGACCATGCCTGCCAGTCCATTAGAATTCCATCAGAATTTATATCTTTATTCACCAAGGAAACTTATGCAACTAGTATCTTGGCTGCCAATAGCTTCCATCCATCTAGTCTTAAAAGAGACTTTCCAAAATCACAATTTTTTAGAATCCAGAGGATCACCTCTGATCCCATTGAATCTAGCATATGATGAGATAAAAATACATTGCTCCTCTTTTGAAGCAAACATCCAAGAAGCCTTGGCCATTCCCAGAGCTATCTTACTCCTAGTGAAAGTAATACAGATATGTCCCCATACATCTTGCTTCTATATTCCATACATCCAAGATGAGCATCATACTGTACTTTTCTTTAAATGTTGCATCGTATTCACATTGCAGATGCAGTGTAATAGAGATGCTGGGTTCTGACTTTAACCACACAGGAATTAGTTTTAGACATGTTCAAAATCATTGATGAAGGACAATGGAAGTTAGTGGAAGGAAAATCTGTGCTCACTGCATCGTCTTCCAAATCACTGGGATCTTCTAGTAGGTTACTCCAGATAATCATTCCCAAACATGAAAAAAATAAAACATAGGAAGCTAAATAGTGTAGTATGCTCAAAAAAGGGGAGAATAGTATAGCAGAAAATACTTTCAAAATGGTCCCAAACTTCTAAAAGAAACTGAGGATGAGGACAGTGATCTTTGTGATGCTCACATCAATGCTTAATTACAATACAAACTCCATACATACTGTATAAAGGTTTCTTTAGTCTTGTAACCCCTCGTGTGTATTGCTCTTATTACTAACCTAATTCACCACGTGTCAGGATACCCTCATAATATCACGCTTACATGTATGCTTACATATACCGAGTACCATATACAGTATTCCCATAGCGGTTTCTTTATTTTTTCTGGATAATAAGCATCTCATAGAAATATACTCCACATCCAAATAAACAGAAGGGTGTTTAAAATTTTAAAATATATCCAAATAGATTAAAATGAAATACATGGCAACTATTTCACTACCAGGTTGATCTTTTCAAGTCCATCGCCAAACAAAATGAAAAAACACCTGGGACCCCAAAAAGATCTCTCACTGTATGGACTGGTTACAGAAAAATGCTTAATTGTCCCAATAGTAAAATATCATCAATGCGTTTCAAATTTCACAGTACTTCTCAAAGTAATGGTGTCCATAGCTCAATGCACAAATATTTATAACATATAAAGACCCCCACTTGTCAAATGGTGCATAACAGTGGGATCAATTCTAAGAAAGTTCATAATCACTCCACATATTATCTAGTACATTTACAGTTAACATAGCTCTGGTATAAACAATAACATTGAAAAATATAGTTTAATAAATGTCTAAAAATGATTATTAAATATAAATTAAGGCACTTCTAGTACTTAAATGACACAGCATAACACCCGGTTCTGAGAGAGAGACGGGGGGAAGCCTCAAAGCCTTTCCACCCTAATACACCAACTACAACCTTGGCCTGTGGCCCAAATCACAAACTTATATGCAGAAGTTCAGGCCTTCTTGGCCTATCTGGCAGTTATCAGCTTCTCCCTAGGCATTTTGCTAACTACCAGAGGTCTATCTTGTTGATCTGAGTCTAATACTCAGATCACCTTACAATATGCGGATCAGGCCCTAGCTGGCCTGCCTGGTGGCACTAATCAGTGCCCTGGGCCTAATGCCCAGTTCACTTTATTGGGTGGGGCAATGGTTTTGGTCTAGGTCTCAAACCCAGAGCACTAACGCTATTGGGTCTCAGGCCTATTGCCTGCCTACTCTGGGCAAAGTGGTGTTGGTCTAGCGCCAAGACCACACAAAATGTGGCCAACTCTCCTATCTACCACTCAGGCCAACTGCCTGCACATGCCCTCAGACATAATTCCTGGTGGTCCGGTGTTCTAGGGAGGATTAAATGTAGAAGGTGAGGGCCCAGGGCCATCTACCAGTAACGTTGGGAGAGGCTGCAGTGGGTATCTTTGTCATCTCTCTTGTATCCCACGTGCTGATGCTCTCTGCTGGTCTTCAACTTCCTCCTTGGCACTTGCTGTCAGCCGCGATCTTCCATGCTCCACCAGATCTTCCATCGCCACTGCTGGGAGTTTCCGCTGCCACATCTCTTCATTTGCCACTGGCTCATCTATCTTAAGCAGCTTTTCTTTGCTCTCTCTCCGGCACCTGAATGAATTCTCCAGCTCCACATCATCTAGGAGGTAGGGCGTGGAGCTATGACACGGTAAGCAATTTTTGGCTTGCCATTGGCCACTCCTGATTGGCCACTGGCTCACGAGCCGTGATTAGCTTACGATCGATGCTTTGCGGATTCAGGCTGATCCATAATAGCACTAGGGAACACAGCTCCAGCGTAATCTACAATGGTGCCACCCACTAGATCAGGCCTCAATGAGTACAGGTGAGTGCCCTTCTGCATTTCTGCTGTTGGGCACCCATCTACATTCCTCCTTCCTATGTCCTTTGTAGTCCTTACAAAGTGAGGACTCACCCAGGAGAAGTCACAATCTGCATACTGGAGACCTGACACACTGCGGTTGGACCACTCTGAATGCCTTCACAATGGCAGGGAAGGTATATTAAGGACTTCTAGAGGACCTGGAGAGTTATCTGGGTCAGGGTTCTTGGTTGACACCCATCATCCCTCCTCTGACTCATCTTAAGTGGCTTGTTCCGCTATCTCCACTCAGTCAGTTGTAGATTTTGGAGTTAGAACTGGTGAGTCTTACCCCCCTGCATTGTCGAGAAAGAGGCAAGGTCACTACATATCAAAGTGCAAAGTCCTCAAATGCCCAGTACCATCAGACATAGCTACTCCATTAACCTCCCATGAAAGCACACTCCTTGAACAGAGTGTATACATTCAGAACACCAATTCTGCCAGATAAAATACTTAACTATATCCTCGATGGCAGTCTTGGAGTACTAATACCGGGTTGGAACAACCACTGTGATTTGGTGAAATGATCACATACTGATGCTTGCTGATGGTATTCCAAATTAGCACATTGTCAATCATTAGCATTTCCAAGGGATGGCTTGTCTGAATGGTCTGGATGGCTGCATGCTGTTCATAGGGCTTGACTACTCCATAGTCTCCATACTTTCTGGCATACTGTCAAACATGACCTGTAAATGAGGTGCAAAATACTGGTGCAGCAACCCCCAGGTGTGCTCCTTCTTCATGGGCTTCTTCCACCAGTGATTGAACCAGAGCCTCTTGCACCACTATCTGTTCCACCGCATGGCGTACCTGTTCCAAGCTGCATTGTCGCCATAATGTATTTGCGCCAAACCGCAATTGGTACCAACTATGAAGGACCTTCTGACAAAAGAGAGTAAGCATACTCCTTTCCCACTTGCTGGGCCAATGACCATGCTATTTCCATTGCCAGATGAGTTTGAGGCCCAAATCCTTCTGTTGTTTTTGTGCCCAGTCTTGCTCAGTGTTTCGAAGCAGCCTTGCTCACACATGTTCTTCATTCGCTATCGTTAATCCATAATGCCACATGCGTGTCAAATGAGGCATTTCCACCTCTTCTCAATCCTCCCCTTCAGTTGGCATAAGGGCCTCCACGGGGAACTGTTACAAGGCATCTATATTCCCGTTACTCCTTCCCAGACAATAGTAATATAATTTGGGCAGTCAAGCCACCCAGCTTTGCTCCAAGGCACCAAGCTTGGCAGTCTTCAAGTATACTAATAGGTCAATGTCCATGAAGATGTCCACATGAGTTGTTTCAAAGTGAACTTCTCGGTAATGGCTCAAACCACCACCATCAGTTCCAACTTGAAGGAACTACAGTATAGTTGTCCAGATTTCTCTCAAACTCCCATAAACTCTGAATCCCATACACAATCAACTGTTCCTGTCCAACCTGTACCTGAGCAATTACGACCCTCAGTCCTTGCAGGCTGCTATTGTTGTACAAGATGAAAGGTTCTTCGAAATCCACATAGCCCAAGATTTGTGCTTCCATGAGGGCTCTCTTCAGGTGCACCAAAGCCATTTCTTGAAGTTTTCCTCATGCCACCAGCTGTGTCTTTTTGGTGGAAGGTACTCCGCGGAGCAAAGCATGGAGTGGTTCGGTGATCTGGGCAAAATCTTTGATGAACCATCATTAATAACTGACCAGACCCAGGAATGCACGCAATTCCATGACAGTTGTAGGAATCTTCCATTCCTTGTTTTCATTCAGGGTTGAAGAAAACACTATCTATATAGATGACATCATAGAAGAGTCTCAATATTCAAATCAACCAAACACTTCTCTGTCATCCTCTGAAAGGTAGCTGGGGCATTTGTCAGTCCAAACGGCATGTGGCAAACTTTGAACAACCCCATAGGTGTGATGAATGCCATAATTTCCTGGTCTTGCATGGAGGTAGGTGTATTGTATGGTACAGCTGTTCAGTCTCCTGTAATACACACAGAAACAAATGGTTCCATCTGTCTACCTCACCAGCATGATGCGAGAAGCCCATGGACTCTTACTTTCCTGCATCACATGTTTGTACAGCATGGTCTTTACCTCCTGATAGAGCTTCGGAGGAATTAGCTGGTACCTTTCCCAAATGAGCAGCACATCTCCTGTATGAATTTCATGTTGGAGGTCTTTTCTATATCAAAAGACTTCCTCATGATGAGAGAAAACCTTCTGCTGCCTCCACAACATCTGGTCCAACTACTCTACAGTGGTAGAATCACACTCATCCAAGGAGATGTCCATCTGCTTCCAGATAACTGTTCCATTCCATTCAGCACTAAGCTCTACATCTTCTTCAACATGTGCTGACATGGTCCACAGCTCAGATACTTCTAGACAGAGGAGGATTTTCTGCCCTCCACTGATGCTATCTTTGCCTATGGCCACTACTATAGCAATGGCAGCCCCCACTGGAATTCACCGAGGCTTGTCACCCACATTGCATAACCGGACCAATACTCTTCCCTCATTAAGCACTGACAGGGTTAAAGGTAAGATCACCCTAGATTCCATCCCCAAAAAGCCTGTGGGTTTCACTATCACCTCGGATCCATCCAGCTGCTGATGGGTAAACCTCTGATGGAGTATGATTTCTTGAAAAGGGGGTAGATCTATCTGTTGATGGTGACTGGTCTTTATGAAGCCCATAGAGTCTTTTGTCAATTTAGCGCCCCAGGTCTCACTCCGCCACTCCATTTGAGCCTGTTGGACAGGACGCTGAAAGCCCAAGTTCTTCCAACATAGAGGACCATTTTCTTGAATCAAAAGCTAAAACAGATTGCACAATATATTCATGCCAACAGTAACTGGCCCATGGCTTAGGCATTCGCTACTGACTACAAGAAGACCTTTCTTCCCCAAATTATGTCCACAGATCTCTACCTACATCCACACCACTCCCACTACTGGAATAGGGAGGATGTTCTCAGCAGTGAGGGTAATAAAACATTTAGATGGGAATAATATTCAAGAAAACATGCCTCCGACATGGTGGTAACTTGGGAGCCAGTATCCAACAGACATTGCTGGTCTTTTCCTCCAAGGCAGTTTACCACTATGGGACACTCTCCTACAAGTTCCACCAAGTTGACAAAGGCTGTACCTCCTTGTTCTATTCCCCACGGGTGGTCCCATTACCACAAAGGATGTTAGTTTAACTTCAGTTCTGGATTGGTTTTGGTACAGTTTCGGGCAATATGACCATGTCGATTACATTGGTAACACCGTTGATCTCTCTTTGATGGGATCCCCCCAAATTCCTTCCATGTGCCTCCTCGACATGCAAGGCTGGCTCCAGGTCTATTAGCACCCTGAGCAAGAAAATTTCAGAGCCCCCCACTCACGTGACGAAGGCGCGCAAGCTCCTGGAAAAGTGAGTGTGGCCTCGTAATTTCATATTATCAAACTATAAATAAATATATTTTCACACCCCTCTACGCACACAATCAGCAGCCTTACACATAACAGCCACAGTAGTGTTCCTTACACATAATGTCTCCAGTATAGTGCCAGATACACATAATATCTATTGTAGTGCAGTGTCAGCTACACAGGACATACCCCTCAGCAGTGCCAGCTACACAGGACATGCCACCCAGCAGTGCCAGCTACACAGGACATGCCCCCCAGCAGTGCCAGCTACACAGGACATGCCCCCCAGCAGTGCCAGCTACACAGGACATGCCACCCAGCAGTGCCAGCTACACAGGACATGCCCCCAGCAGTTCCAGCTACACAGGGCATGCCCCTCAGCAGTGCCAGATACATAAATGCCCCCCAGCAGTGCAAGATACATAAATGCCCCAACAGTGTCAGATACATAAATGCTCCCACAGTGCCAGATACATAAATGCCCCCACAGTGCCAGACACATAAATGCTCCCACAGTGACAGATACATAGATGCCCCCACAGTGCCAGATACATATATGCCCCTACAGTGACAGATACATAAATGCTCCCACAGTGCCAGATACATAAATGCTCCCACAGTGCCAGATACATTAATGCCCCCACAGTGACAGATACATAAATGCCCCCCCCCAATGCCAGATACATATATGCCCCCACAGTGCCAGATACATAAATGCCCCCACAGTGCTATATACATAAATGCCACCACAGTGCCAGATACATATATGCCCCAACAGTGCCAGATACATTAATGTCCCCACAGTGCAAGATATAAATGCCCCCACAGTGCAAGATACATAAATCCGCCCACAGTACCAGATACATAAATGCGCCCACAGTGCAAGATACAGAAATGCCCCCACAGTGCCAGATACATAAATGCCCGCACAGTGCCAGTTATGTCCCCACAGTACCTGCTGTGCCGGCGGCGGTGAGTCAGCGATGAGGGAAGGGGACTGCTGTGGACCACGGGAGGACTAAATCTAAACTACTCAGTGCACGCTATGCACGCTGTACGGCACCGGCATCTGATGTCAGACTCCAGTGCCGCACAGCGCGCATAGCGCGCACTGAGTAGTTTACCATAGTCCCGCACACAGCACTCCCTCATCGTAACACACAGTGGCAGCCAATGACTGCTGGGAATTGAAGGCGGGCCGGGCCGAGCGGACGCTGCTGGAGGCGCACACAGGACCAAGCTGCAGGCTCCAATATGTCGGCACCCATTAAGGGTGGTGCCCTGTGTGGCCGCTCTATTGGAACATGTCCGGAGCCAGCCCTTACGACATCTCTCCGTTGAGGAATTTCCTCTGAATCTCTGTGGTTCCACCGATACACTTTCTCACTTCCGGCCCTGTTTAATAGTTATTATGCACAATTTTCTAAATAAAGTCTTGACTATTCTCCAAAGAGTACAATACCGTATGAACTTATCAACCACATAATTTATTAATGGTGTTTATTTGTTCCTCTGCTGAAGGTAATGGTATGATTGAATTTCAGACTCTTCTGGCACAGGGTATCTGCAACACTAGTGATAATGTATGATTGAAGCATACTATATACATAATAAAATTAACATTGTGGAGCAAGTACAATATAATCAGTCATTGATAGTTGTCAGAACTGCAGTATTAAGTCCACATGTTGGTGTGAGCTGGAGACCCAGGGGAAAAGCCCTCAAATATCCCTTATCAGGTCCTCTAGAGGGCACTTCCACTGAGCAGTAAATACCTTCAGAGAGTTGGTTCAAGTTTAGTGAAGGTGCATCCTAGAGATGCAAACCCAGTGTCCTTTGGAGCAGAGACTCAGTAGCTTACTGACACCTAAGACATTTTGAATCTGATGCACCATCTGTGAAACACAGTCAGTCAAAGTCGGTGAGACAGCACATAACTTGCAATCAACAGACTGTGTTAATGGTGTTAATTTGAATGGTCCCCGCAGTGTCCCCTGGAATTCTCCAATTTGGCACAAACTGAGATAAGGTCCTCCTGAGCTAATTGTAAAATGTGTGCCCCAAAAAGTATTACAAAAGCTGACTTTGCTCCATAAGGAAAAGGGATAGACACCCTTGTCCTTTTATTTGAGGAAGAGAACCTATGGAGCAATATTTCTATAATTGGCTGCTTCCCAAAAAATAACTGTAAGGCTACCAGGCATGTGCTGAAACAGTTTAGGACTATATTTCATTCACGTCGCAGAGAAGTGCTCAGCTGGAGCTAATGAACTAATGAATCCTCAGGGGGTTACACCAAGCAGTTGGTAGGGATGAACTGTGGAGACAACATGAAAGCAAGGATCCTTCTTACACCATTATGACTCTTCATTCTGGAGGAGACAATATTAAAACATACAATTAGTAGAATCCATGCCTAGAAGAATTTAAAAAATATTAAGAGCAAAGGGTAGCCCAACAAAGTACTAATATGTTGGCTACTTAGTGTGTAAACAGTGCAGTGTACTTCCTATACACTATATTCCCCTGTTAATTATTTCACATTGAAACATGGCCTGGCCAGAAAGCTAAAACGTAGCCCTTTCCTGGAAGTGGCTGCTGATATCAGTGGTGTTGTTGTCTTATACTTATAATTCTATTGATATTTGACACAGTCCAAACTCTTGTGTAAGGATCTAAAAGTTTGGCAAGGAAGGAATAGTAAGAGCTACCAAGAGACCAGAATATTTGGCTCTCCATATCGCTGAAAGATAATAATCATCAAGAAATGTTTAAGAAAAAGGTCACAAGACTCAGATGAAATTCAAATTTCTCATTGTCACAGAAATGGAGAGCTTCATATCAGACCCAGCTACAGTATATTCTCACACATTTTAATGAAAAATAGTAATTTTAAACACAAAATATTCTGCAGCATTTGTTTTTTTCTGACTTAGCACCCTTTGGACTATTATAAGCCCATGAGGAACATTCAGAGAGTGGTTATTCTAAAAGATGTAGTTGACAAGACTGGGAGAGTGACTGGGTGTGAGGGATAAATCAGAGGGAAGAGCATAGTGTGACAACAATGCACCTGTGATGAACAATTCATTAAGCAACACAATTCACAATATTGGACCAGTGTTTCTTTTTTTGACAATTGAATCCAAAAAATGTTTGTTACAAGTTAAAACAAACTTTGTTTAAAGATATGTTTTAAAAGTCTGTTGCACAAATGTATCATTCATATCAGCACTGGTAATCAGGCAGAGACAGAAGTAAAATTGATATTTATTAAGCTTATAATGCAGGATATATTGTAAATATCTCCTATGCTACTACAGTATAAATATCACAAACCAATAGACCCATACAATGTATGGGGATGTTGCAGTTCTGCTATTTATCAAGTTATTAAAATTTAAAGAGCTCCCAAAGTGATTGCACTTTGGCAGCAACACTTGTGGGACAGAACCTGGCAGTGTAAACTTTTTTTTAGTTTGTGAAAGTAAAGGGTTAAAGGGGTCTTTCCGACCTATTCGCACACTGCTGGTTTCCGCAGCGGTGTGAATGACCCAATACGGGTCTGTGCCTGCTCGGCATCCGTAATGCACATGTGCATCATTGTCCAGCGTCGCCAGGCAACGACCAGAAGAATGAAGAAAGCGATTGCTGGTGCGATCGCAAGAAGATTGTCAGCGGGAAGGCGTTCCGGGGCAGCAACTCATCATTTTCTGGGAGTGGTGAGTCCATCGCAGGCATATCCAGGCGTTTGGAGGGCGGATGTCTGATGTCAATTCCGGGACCTACATCGCTGGAACGATCACACAGGGTAAGTAACTGATACCCTAGTCTACCTTTGCACAAAACTTTTTTTGCATAGCAGGGCTGCACAAACGATCGCAGCCTTGCTATGCAAAAAAACAATCCCCCATAGGAGGCGTCTAGTTGATCGCACGGGCAGCAAAAGTTGATACGCGCGATCAACTTGGAATGACCCCCTTAGACTTGCCAGGACAGCTGTCCATAATAGGGAGCATTAATATAAAGGCACAAATTCCTGTTCAGAAATTGCCACGAGTAGCAACTATAAGGAACATTAGTTTTGAGGCATTTAACTAAATTTTGATAAATGGTTCCTAAAATCTTTATCATATAAATTAGCCCATAAAATTACCTCCCATTCAGAAATATTTTAAAGGACAAGCACCAATTTGCTCTGGCAGCCATGGTTTTGCTGCTAATTGTAATCTACGCGTGGCACAGTCTCCAAGCTATTTAAGGCTGTAAGGGCTTGCTGGGACAAATACTTTCAAATAGTGAAATAATATTATTTGACTTTAAACAATAATTTTATCAAGGCCTGGGTGTTGCGAAGAGTCCCAGTGTTTATAACACTGGGACTCTTCGCAACACCCAGGCCTTGATAAACCAAAAGAGGCTTAGTTCATTTGCATGTCATATTCCCATAAGACCCACAGTGTGTATTACCAGTGTAACTAACCAAGGCTGGTTTAGCTGGGTGTTAATTGCAACACTTGAGTTTGGATTCCATGCATGTTGCTCCCCTGAATTAGTGCTGGTACTTAGTTAAATTTTAGTTGTGTTGCTTTATGTATCTGTTTAATTTTTTCTCTAAAAATACAAGTCAATATAATCAAGTTGATGATGATTAATACAACTTACTTGTCCAGTATGCAGCCGAATTCTGATATCAACATATCAGTATCAGTATCATTATATTCTTTACATGTACTTCAGCATGGACGCATTTGGGTTGTGCAACTTAAAATATGATAAACACAGAATAACCATGTGTAGCAAGTGCACAAATTCTGCAGTCTGCATTTTATATTTATGTTAAGGCCACAAATGCATGCAACTGTTAATGAGTTTTACAGTATGTACTGAATGACTTAAATGACTTCAACATATTTATTACTTATATTTTTAGGTTTACCTTATTTTATCCCAATAGATCTCTTAATTGCCCTCTTTACAGCTTTATTTTGTAGACAGTATATCAGAGGGTTTAACATGGGTGTTACTACAGTATACTGTACAGTCAAGATAAGCTCAATGACCCAGTATAGGTCTGATGGTGGCATCATGAAAACAGATGAAGCTGTCCCATAAAACATGGTGAGGACCATGAGGTGGGAAGAGCAGGTGGAGAAGGCTTTTCTCCGGCCGTCACTGGATTTAATCTGTATTATGGTGCTAATAATTATTATATAGGACAGCAAACTGCAGAAGAATGGAGAGAATCCAAGTACCAATATTTCTAGATAAATCACTATTAAAAACACCTCCTTGAAAGCATTTGCATTTTCCATGAGAGATTTAATATCACAGAAGTATTGGTGGATTATATTTGAGTAGCAGAAAGACATAATTGTGGCTGATAATATAAAAAGCAAAGAATTTAAAAATCCACATAACCATATGGCAGCCATGAGTTTAACACAATGATTCCTGCTGAAGATTTGGTGATAGTGTAAGGGTTTACAAATAGCAACATACCGGTCATAGGCCATTATGGTTAAAAGAATAACTTCAGTGAAAGCAAATGCATAAAAAAAATACACCTGGGTAAAACACTGTATGAAGGACACTGTGTAATTCCTAGACAGTAACATGTACAGTAGCTTAGGGATGGTGACTGTTGTGTAGCAAAGATCTATTATGGACAAATTACTGAGAAATAGGTACATTGGGGTGTGTAATTGCTTATCAATATAGATGACCCTAATTATAACAACATTTACTAGAAGACCTGTCAGGTATAATATAAGAAACATATTAAAATATAATGAATTATATACTGATGCAATAAAAAAAGCCACAATACGGAACTCTGGAAGTATGGTGTGGTTTTCTATGATTTTCCATGATATTCTGGTATTTTCCATGTTCCTGTAGGATTCTTGATGTTAATTTTTTTGTGCTTTCTTAAAAAGATTGGCATCCCAATATCACAGATAGATACTTAGGTTTTGCCTGACAAGAGGTTCCCTTTATTTCTTGACAGTAAACATCCTTGACAGATGACTTCATCAGGAGAGCACTGAAGCAAAAATACAACATGATAATCAGTCAGTCCTCTCCAAGTTATATATAAAATAATTATAGATTTCTACAAATGAAATAAATCAAGTTATGGAATTCACATACATGGAATTCACATCCCAACAATTTAAGCATCATAGAAAAATATATTTCCCAAGCTACAAATACATATGTCTGGGTACAGCTTCCATATTGTTCTTCATGTTACTATGCTGAATATAAAGCCCAGTGAATAAGGGATTATACAATTTACCTCAAGTCAGGAGATATAATTGGAACATTTATAAAAAGGCGGTTGTCACAAAAATATGCTGTTCTGTATGGATGCTGTAATAAAAATCAACAATAAAATTAATTTCCTGGTTGAATTTAGATAGTCTGGTTAATTTGACATACAGAGCATTTCTGCTCACATGTGGACTGGTTTTCAGAGAACTGGTTTTCAGAGGAGCCCAAATTTATAGATTTAGGTAGAATATAAAAGGATGTAGATGGGCCCATTGGAGGACCAGGTACATAACAGAAAGGTGAACATCACAATCCTAACTGTAAAAATAACAATTTTCTTTGGAGGAGAAACAGTAAGGACACAAGAAGAAAAAGAAGTAGTAAATAAAAAATAAAATAAAAGAATTGGTAAAAATAAATAGGAGAGATGAGAATAGGGTATACAAAACATAGAGAGAAATGAACCAAGGAGACAAAATAACACCCACAATACAAAAGCACTCAATATCAATTATGTTCTCGAATAGAGAGTCCTTCAGTCCCTATATTTCAGTAAGGGTATTCTTCCACAAATGACAGAAGTTTCAAAAAGTACCTCAGAAAAGACAAAAGTGCACAGTAGAGTGATTCTGATAACACATTATAATGGGATAACAATAACATCCATGAAAACTCCTAACAAATGGTGTGGTCTACACATTTAGCTAGACAGGTGCTCTTATGGTAGAGGGCCCTGCATATCCAAGGAACAGCTTCCTGCCATTCAATTCCATTGCCTCACACTGATCTTTGCACCCTTCTTGATACATATAAATCAGGAAGAGACTTACCACAGTGTGAAACCACATCAAAAGTTTAACTATATAAAGACATAATAAAATGTATTGACAGTAGATAGGGCAAACTGGACTGCTAGCAGATTATGTCATCAACAAACTAAAGTAGACATACAGTTTTTTTTTACAAGTGTGTAACCCCAGGCATCCCTGGAACATCATCATCAGCATACAACAGCCCACCTGTAGTGTCCTGCAGACAGATCCTCTCCTTTCTAACGCATTTCAATACAAAGTATCTTTTTGAAAGCATAAAGAGAGTCTCCCTGATCAAGAATTTATACCACTTCATCCAACTAACTGGTAAAACATAAAGATTGGCATTAACCAGCTAATCTAACATGGATTGGGTAATATACATACAGTATATGTCCAATAACAGAAATCCAAAAGCAACAGTCTGCAACATGTCTTGAGGATTCCTACATATTCCAGCATCCATATTGAATGTTCCATTTCCTATTTGCACCCTCAAATACCAACTAGAATAAATCCAGTTTATGTGGTTGCCGGAAGAAATGTGCCGTATTCTCGTTCCCATGAAAACTGCTCCTGGTAGCCTGAAGTAGACCATACATAAGGTTCCTAAACCCAGGAATAAGGGACTAGCTTACGGTTTTCCCAGTCTTCCATCTTTACTGAAAGCAACTGATAATAGCCCCCCCGCCCCCCCGGAAGAGGTGCCAATAATCATTAACCCTCCATTACATTAACAGCCATAATAGAAAAGGGTCTGTATAATAGTGGACCTGGCTTCCATATTTGGATGGACTACTCTGATATAGATCACTTTTAAACATAATGAGAGGTGCTACCATGCTGAGGTTTTTAGTACTATACAAGATAAATAAATATTCTGATGCACACTCTATGCACTAAGAATACTGATAGTCAAAATACTATTCACCTTCAAGTGTACAATATATACACAAATATAGAGGAAAAATGGGGGATTGGACAGGTTACTACAATGCTGACTACATAAGACCTTGATAAATATATATATTGTGTTATATTTGTGAGGGTCCATCATTATCGCATTGGCACCCCTCCCATCTACCCTCAAGTGTTTTAATTAGCACAGGTTCCAACATTGCTGACTACATGTTAGAATGGGCTCTATTTTAAAGGTAACACCAGGATATATTTATATAATGTCTTAATATTAGAGATGTTAGGGATCAATCTAATGAAGTTCACCTGGATGTGGTTGATGGGCCGACATACATGACCAAACATGTGCTAAGCACTACACTAACACTCCATGTTAATTGTAAGAGTTTACCAACTCTCTGTTTTCTATCCTGCAACCAAGATCATATACATTCAACCATCCTAGTATCCAAGCCCAAACTTTCGAGTTTATTTAGCAGTCTGTGATGTGGGGCAGTGTCAAAAGCCTTACTATAGTCTCCATAAGCTATATATATGGCTCCACCTTTATCTATTACTTTAGTCACACAGTCAAAAATATCAATTAGGTTTGTGTATATATTGTAGACTTGAAGGTGAATAGTTTATCAAAATTATTTTGACTATCAGTATTCTAAGTGCATAGAGTGTGCATCAACATTTTTCTTTATCTTATATGGTACTAGAAGGCTCAACATGGTAGCACCTTTCATTGTGTTTATAAATAGGGTTTGCAGTCCAATCTCCACATTTCCCTCTATATTTGTGTATATATTGTGCACTTTTTTTTAAAGAACTGATTTTTATTGAGGTTTTTCATATATGAGAAATATGCGTTTGACAATAAAACATCAACATCATAATGTGGCGATCTCTAGAACATAGGGAACGCATGAAGAATGGATCAATACAAGAATGTTTAAGCCAAACAACAATATGCAGTAGGAAAAATATGGAAATACAGTCAAGCATGGGGTGGGGGGGGGGGAGGGGGGGGGGATGGAAGGTCGGGGAGCTGTCGGCCCATCAAAGGCTGAAGAGCCCTGTTAGGGTGGAGTTATGAACATACAATCATACATCATTATACATAGTTCCTAATCAGTTAATTGTAACTGAGTTGGTATACTATTACATTATTAAATATGATGACAAGCTAGGCATGTAGAATATATATAAGACAAGAGAGGAGAAGGACTCTATAAGATTCTATAAGATTGACGAGGAGAGAAAGAGAAGAATAGGAGTAGGAGAAGAATGAAGCTAGGTTATCTGGACATTTTCCACTGAGAATTTTCAAAGGCTGCAATTATCGTGGATTGAGTGGTCTGGTCTAGTGTAGCCATATAGGGGCCCCATTTTTTGTTGAACCCGGCGAGGCCAGAGGGACCCGTAAGAAGAGTGGACCTTCGATCAAAGTATAAATATTGTAGCATGGTTTTCTGAACTTCAGCTAAGGAGGGGGTCGATCTAACAACCCAGTGTTTCAGAATTGCCTTTTTGGTTATTGTAAACAACATGGTCAACATAGGGAAAAGTAGGCTAATCCCTTTTTCCGATCTCCATATAGAGAAATTTATGCAAAGACATGCCAGCGGGTCTGGTCTCAGTGCCATGTGGAAATGGGTATTTATGAACACAAATAATTTGTTCCAGAAGCGTTGGATTCTGATACAGCTCCAAAGGCAGTGGTAGAAAGAGGCTTTAGCTTATATTGTGCACTTTAAAGGTGAGGCTCCTTCAATTTGGTATTGTCACCCCTCTCATATACTCTCAGGTGTTTTAATTAGTACTGAATCCTACACCGATGACTAAATATTAGAATGGGCTCCATTTTAAAGGTAAGACCTGGATACATTTGTATAATGTGCGAGTATTAGAGATGTTAAGGAATAATCTAATGAAGCTCACCTGGACGTGGTGGATGGGCCCACATTTTTGGTCAAACATGCTATGAACTTCACTTATACTCCATGTTAACTGTAAGAGTTTATAAAAATTATTTTGACTATCAGTATTCTTAGTGCATAGAGTGTGCATCAGCATATTTCTAGATATTGTGCAGTGGTAAGAGCACAAGAAGATGGAATAGATAAAAATAAAAATAAAGTATTGGTAAAAATATATAGGAGCAGAGAGGAAAGGATATACAAAAAAAAGACAGAAATGGGCCAAGGTTTCAAACAAATTATGGTAGCACACATAAAGCAATGGAGGGTGGTAAAAAAAAAGACTATCGTGGAAAATAATCTTTCAGATCTGGAGAGAATTAATATTCAGACAATTTACCATTCTAAATTCAGACATTTATCAGGGGGTGAGAAAGGTCTGCATTTAGGGTAAAACATTTGCTGGGACCTAAAATAATGTATGATTTCTGCAAGAAATGATGCTGTAACAAGCCTAGCAGGAATGTTGGTGCTGATCCTTCCCTGATTGTGTATTCGGATGAGTCTATATCTTGTCTTTTAGTTCAGATATCCATGGTCAGCGTACATTTAGGCCATGTACACAAAATAAAACCTCTACAGAATTCCAAATAGATGCTTATGGTCAACCCCTGGTGCTAGTTGTGAACTGTTGATGATGATGATGGTAGGTGGCCACAAGAGATGAAGATATGTTGCTCCTACAACTCACAAAATGAAATGCATTACCCACTTAATAAAAAAAAACTAATCAACATATTAAAATTAGGAATTAGCTATTTCCAGCCATCAATTTGATATTTACCTTCTCCCACAATCAGTGTTGTAGATTGCTAATAGCAGGTTCCAGCTTGTGTTACAATGACACAATGAATGTGATAATATATAATAAAAAATACACCTCTGGGGAACAGTATGTAATTGGGCAATTACATAACTGATCCTTTCTGTAATTCAGTTAAATTATGCTATAATTCTGCAATTCCCTCTTTCCTTTATTAGTTATATTTTCATGAGGTGAGTTGGGAGTTTCACCTTAATCATCATGAAGTCAGAATTGTATACATATTGTGGAATGGTATGCTGTTTATTTACTAAATATAGGAAGTAAAGCTAAATATTCTTCTAGTTAACAGATCACATAATAAAGCAAACAATAATAGCCTTCCCATTACTTATTTTTACAGCTAATAAATAAAGCTTTAATGCAGAGTGGGGCTATTTCTTATGGATCAGAGTTCACGTTTTATGGCCCAAATAAGGCAAAGGGTTTGAGATATTGCTTGGGGAGGGTGTAGGATTACCATGTGCAGAATTATTATCTATTTATGCCATTTAGACATATTTTATTATTTATTTATTAACAGTTTCTTATATAGCGCAACAAGTTCCGAAACACTTTACAATTGGAAACAATGATCAAACAAAACTGGGTAAAAAAAACAGTCATAGCGGTACGAAGGCCCTGCTCGCAAACTAACTTACAATCTATAGGGAATTAGGCATTAAAACACAAGGATAATTGCTAAATATTGCACCAGATTGCAAAGGTTCCTGGTGGGCTGCATGATATGGCCACACAGCAATGATGAACAGAGGTCGGGACGAAGGGAAAGGGTATGAAGAGAAGATACAGTATGTGAGTATATGTGTGGACTGTACAGTGGAGATATAATTACATAGGAAAGCTTATGAAGGTTAAGTGAGTGGTTCTGGAATTTGGTAAACTTGCCTGAAGAGTTGAGCTTTCAGGGTACGCTTGAAGGTTTGGAAAATAGAGTAGAGTCTTATAATGCATGGTAGGGCATTCCACAGAGGGGGTGCAGCCCGAAGCAAGTCCTGCAATCGTACATGGGAGTTTCATGAACTGATCACTCACTGCTGTGGGTTCAGGGGTCCGTCCATTGCCGGCACGGTTGCTTGCGGTGCTGTTCAGCCGTGATCAGCGGCAAAGGTATTGCAGGTTCTGGGAGCCGGGAGTGCGGGGACCGAATGGCCAGAGGCGCCTCTGTGTGTCTGCAGTATAGGAGGTGGCCATGTTGGAGACCAAATGCAGCACCTGTGAGCAACTGTGAGCACTTTGACTTAAGATATTATTCAATTTCGCACTTTGTCTTCAGAATTAAATATATATGTGGACTGTTCAGTGTAGATATAATTACATAGGAAAGCTTATGAAGGTTAAGTGAGTGGTTCTGGAATTTGATAAACTTGCCTAAAGGGGTGAGCTTTCAGGGTACGCTTGAAGGTTTGGAGAATATAGTAGAGTCTTATTGTGCATGGTAGGGCATTCCACAGAGTGGGTGCAGCCCAAAGCAAGTCCTGCAATCGTACATGGGAGTTTATGAACCGATAACTCACCGCTGTGGGTTCTGGGGTCCATCCGTTGCCGGCATGGTTGCTCGCGGTGCTGTTCGGCCATGTGGGGATGCAGCGTGATCAGCGGTACAGGTGATGCAGGTTCTGGGAGCCGGGAGTGCGGGGACTGTATGGTCAGAGGTGCCTTTGTGTGTCTGCAGTATAGGAGGTGGCCATGTTGGAGACCAAATGCAGCAACTGTGAGCAACTGTGAGCACCTGTGGGTAAGTGTTAGCCAATCCTGTGCTTGTGCTGCCTATAAGTAGGCTGGGGTTATTTTATTTTTGGCCAGTGCTTTGTTGTAGCTACTCTGTACCCTAGCTCTGCACTCTCCCTGTGAATTTTTGTGTGATTCCAGAGGTTCTGATATCACCTTCACTCCCAGAGGTCTGCCTGCAGTCTTCACTGCAAGTGATCAACCAGCTCCCTGCTGTGCTGTCAGTCAATCACTCTACAAGTGGCAACAAGTGGATTCCCGGAGGCCCATGAGAGGTTACCCTGCTTGTTCAGTGACTGCCTGGTATACTCAAACAGCCTGTTGAAGTTTCTACTTAATCCTAGTCCTTGTTCTCTCATCACTCAGCTTAACCAATTCTTCACCATTGTTGTCTGCTGCAGCTCTTCATATTGTTTCAAGTTTAATCTTCACAACCTGCAAGTACTCCTTTCAGCATTTGTATCTATATTTTGCATTATTCAAAGACAATTCTTCATGGTTCTTCAGTTCAGCCTCTTAAGCTTCAGTAAAAAGTCTTTACAGTTATTCATCTATGTCTACAATATCCAGTTAACACTTCTTACAGTTTGACACCAATCATTGCTTTATATTGGACAATTCTTCATTAATCTTCAGGCACGTTTTATCTTATTCATATGAACATTTCTTCAATGCATCTTTAAAACTGATCCTGCTTATCTTCATGCCATTCATTGCAATACATCAGTTTATATATGGTGACTAATAATTGTCATTTAACGCTTTATTGGAATTGTTGCCTATAAATAAATATATGAAATAAAACTATATTCTTCCTCCGTGTTTTTCACTGATTCACCATACTCCAGCACCTGCACCTTTGGTTGGTACAAGGTTAACAGATACAAAAAATCAGTTGGTCCTGAGAGGGAGTGAGTAATGAGTGTGGATGAGATATGTACATTTTGTGAAGAGCAAAAAGGTTGACTTGTGACATATAATATTTTGAGATAAGCAAAGATATGTACATAGGAGTCATTTGGTTAATGGCCTTGTGTGTGAGTAAAAGTATTTTATATTGGATACCATAGAATACAGGTAACCAATGGAAGGACTGACACAGTGGATCTGCAGACGATGAAGATAAGCCTCACAGCTGCATTCAAAATGGATTGTAGTGGTGAGAGTCTCTTCTTGGTAAGACCAGTAACAAGACCATTGCAATAATCAATGTGGGAGATAATGAGAGCATGGATTCGAGGTTTTTGCAGTGTCTTGTATAAAGTATGGTCATATTTGGATATGTTTTTTAGATGCATGTAAGATGAATTTGAGACAGATTGCATGTGGGAAACAAAGGACAGTTCAGAGTCAAGGATGACACCTAGGCAGCAAGCATGTGGGGTACGATTGATTGTTGAGTTCTCAACAGTGATAGAGATATTGGGTTTGGTAACTACCATTGGCCGGTGGAAATATAATTAAATGTTTTGAAAATATTATGTTTGAGGTGGTGAGATAAAATCCAAGATAACTAATCATATTTAGGAACTAAAACTTATGCCCAAAGCACACTGCAATTTTCAGAACCTACAAGAAGGGGCCAGTGCAACTGCAGTCAAAGAAGGCAACACAAAGTGGAAGAGGACACAGTAGCCACATTCTCTGTCCACCCTCTTACAACATTAAAAGTTAATGTTCTACAATAAGGTCTATCTATCCTCCTTAAAACCAATTTTTTTTGCTTTATTTGAGTTATATAGACAACATTTTTCATGATTTTGACAGGTACCATGGACTTTATTGTACATTTAGTTTAGAAAATCCAGTCCAATCCAATTGACCATGTCTACCAGTCCATTAGAATTCCATTTCCTTGACATCAGAATTTATATCTTTATTCACCAAGGAAACTTATGCAACTAGTTTCTTGGCTGCCAATAGCTTCCATCCATTTAGTCTTAAAAGAGACTCTCCAAAATCAATTTTTTTGGAATCCAGAGGATCACCTCTGATCCCATTGGATCCAGCAGTGGGATCAATTCTATGAACGTTCATAATCAGTCCACATATTATCTAGTACATTTATAGTCAACATAGCTCTTGTATAACCAATAACACTGAAAAACATAGTATAATAAATGTCTAAAAGTGATTAATAAATATAAATTAAGGCACTTCTGGTGTTTAACTGACACATGCATCATTATGGCAACTATATTGTCAGACAACAGCGGAACGCATGTGTATCTGTTACTAGGGATGCCCCCATTGGTACTTTAGTGTCCTAAAATTCTTTGTCAAGTGGCAGATTTATGGTATGCTTACCAGCGCGATACCGCAGGAATGCATAATTGTGGGAGCGTCTCAGGCTATTAAATATTCTTAATGTTCTGGTATACGTTCCCACATGATGTAGCTGGAATGTATACTCAGATGCCAAATTTCTGGTATGCGTTATACCGCAATACTGGAAGTAATAGGTATACATTCCACATGTGGAAATATGCCTCAAATGATACTTAGGTGTAAAAGATGTGTGTTATCATGAAAACACATTAGCTTTGGGGTATTTAATTTCATATCAAAAAAGTACTGCACTGCTAAAAATCATAATGCCAAACCTTTCTAAATTAGTTTTTTTTTTTAAAGAGATACAAACATAATTTTTCTCCTATATCATGTCCTATTGGGAAAGGATCCTAAGAGCAGATATATGTTGTCAATTGCTCAGAATATGTACAGTATGTACATACAATTGGAATTATGATTGATATGAGAATAACATCTCCTAGAGAAGACAGGCTCTAAACAAAAAAATATATATCAATGTAGTTATAATCACCTTACATATTAATATGTGGAACCTCCCCCAGAGTCTCAATCCATACTGTATTATGGCTATTATATATGATCACTACTTTGTGTATTGTCACATAAGTGTACACAGCTAAAATATTTTTTTGAGAATATATCTATGGGGGGCGGGGCATAATCTTTCTTAAGGGAATAAAAAATAAAAAATGAAAGAAATGCAAAAAAGAAGGACTGAAGAAAAGAATTAAAAAAATGAAAAAAAGGGGGGTACCTCATTGGAACAACTAAATCTCAAACTCTGCATTAAGGCCGTTTGGTACCACATTTTTATCATCATGGATGTACTTCATTTAACTTGTTGCTAACAGAGTTCCTATGTTATTTTTTCACCAATTACCACTAATTTATTTCATGCCTAAGGCTTGAGTGACGGATTTCACGGAACATGCATCGGTATTTCTAAAGTGGTTAAAGAACAATGTAATTTTGTCACTCCCAGTTTTATTCATGCAGATTAGATTCACATGTTGAGAAAGAAAGACACTCAGTGTGTCCAAGTTGCCTGGGACCTGGTAAACCAAGTGAGGCAGTTTGGTGTGACTTGAGCAACGGTGTATGAGGACACATCTGTACCCGCTAAACAGTATAACATATTCCAGATTGTTACATAATAAAAGTGTAAATCTAAGAACCTAGTAAACTTTTTAAAGGCCTAAGGTCTATCCTAAGCCCTTACAAGGTCCTTCCAGACCTAACAAATGCACTTTCTCCTCTAAAGCTCCATTGCAACTTAAATATAAAAATACTTCTAAAGCATTAAATGCACAATCATCTAACAAACAGTATGATTATGGGGGAATACGTTCATCACCCTAAATAAAATACCTGTATCAAATTAAATCCCAGCTGTCGGGAACCCGGCAGTTGAACTACCAATGCTGATCCTGACAGCCGTCAGAACACAGGAGCCCAACACTGGAATCCTGACACCTGGAATACCAAAGACAAGTAAAGCCAGGGTGGTTAGGGTTAGGCTGCGGGATGGGGGTAGCTTTAGCTCACTCCTGGTGGGGTTCAGCTGTTGGGGATGGGAAGTTAGGGCTAGGCTGTGGGGAGGGGATTAGGGTTAGGCACCACTGAGTGGGGGGGCAGGTTTAGGATTAGACACTAAGGGGTGAGTGTTAGGCTGCAGTAAGTGGGGGTTAGGTTTAGGCACTAACTGGGGAGGTTAGAGTTAGACACTAAGGGGGAGGTTAGGGTTTGGCTGCCATAAGGGAGGGTTAGAGTTAGGGGGTAAGGAGTGGAGTTCTAAGCCTCAACTAACCACTGACTGGATCGTCAACATCGGGATGCCGACATCAGTATTCTGACTGCTGGCATCCCATCCGCCAGGATCTCATACCCAATCCCATTAAACACAGACTATTATGCATGAGTACATTTGTCATTTCTGCCTTGGTTTGCATTTGTAAACAATTGTACATAGGCAAAGCAGAATGTACTTTCTGCAACAGATGATAGGTTTACAAAAGGGCCTTCCAAGTCGGCATGAGTGATCAAACTGTAGCTGATCACTTCATCAAATCAATTCCTATTATGTCATGTTAATTTTTATGAACATTTCCTCTAGCACCTGGCATTATTATTAATCAATTGAAATACTGCATGTGCCCAAGTTCTGTTTATATATTAAATAATGCATACATATATATTTTTAGATATTCTGTGTGTTCACATGTGTGTATTCCAAAGCTACACATGTGTGCAAGTGCTCCACAGATATAAACCATCCTTCATACCTCCCAACATCAGGACTCTGTAAAGAGGAACTCATCTTGCGCGGCAAAGTTACACCCACCAGAAAATCAGTGTGAATTAAATAAAGAGGGGTGGCTTCATGGGCATGCCTCCAATTTTCATAACTGTGGGGCATGGCCAGCGCTCTGTGAGCTGCTGGCTATGCCCCCAGTCCCTCTGTCTCATGTGAATAAACGCTGTGCACATGCGGAGCCTATTCACCTCTGCTCTGCTAAGCAGGGCAGTGAGTGCAGGAGCCTCCCAACTGCACCCCCCACCCCACCTCGGGACACTGCTGCTCGCAGGTGGGACAGTCCCAAAACAATGGGACTGTCCCGTGAATATCGGGACAGTTGGGAGGTATAATACTGAAAGTATCACCATTGTGCTTCTGTAATAACATTCAGTACAGGTGCCACGTTTTCTAACTGCAGTGTTAAAAATAATAAAACGTGTGTTGTAGTTTGGGCACTGTACTTAAAAAATAATGTGACGTAGGTGACACCATTACTAATACAGGTTGAGTCTCCCTTATCCAAAATGCTTGGGACCAGAGGTATTTTGGATATGGGATTTTTCCGTAGTTTGGAATAATTGCATACCATAATGAGATATCATGGTGATGAGTCCTAAATCTAAGCACAGAATGCATTTATGTTACATATACACCTTATACACACAGCCTGAAGGTAATTTTAGCCAATATTTTTTATAACTTTGTGCATTAAACAAAGTGTGTCTACATTCACACAATTAATTTATGTTTCATATACACCTTATACACACAGCCTGAAGGTCATTTAATACAATATTTTAATAACTTTGTGTATTAAACAAAGTTTGTGTACATTGAGCCATCATAAAACAAAGGTTTCACTATCTCACTCACACTCAAAAAAGTCCGTATTTCGGAATATTCCGTATTTCGGAATATTTGGATATGGGATACTCAACCTGTAATACTGTGAGTCGATATGGATTATGTTAAAAGAAGTGTCTCTTTGCAGATAATATCTCCTCTGTTACATACTCAATCAGTAGACAACACCGGGAAGCTTCTTTGTGAACTTTTTATTGTGATATAACTTTTTTTATAATGAAACTGTTTAGATCATAAAACAAACCAACATGCTGAACAAGACAGATATATAAGAACAGCCATTATTGCATGCTTCCTTTCTCTCCTTCTTCTCCTTTTGGAAGACTCCTATATCAAACAAGTATACAAACAGATCAACACATAAACAACAGCTCCACCTGCTGTCCATCCAGTGTAATCACTCAATCATGTTAAATTCTCAGTCTGTTGTAATATCTCAACAGATCAGTCAATAGAAGAGCAGGAGCAGCAACCCAGTACTAGTGCTGTGGCTGCTGCCAGTCATGCTAGCACTTCAACATCTACTAAAGCTGGTCAAGGATACATAAAATGTAAGAAAGTTCCCCTGAAATTTAAATATTTCACAATGGTAAAGAAAAGAGGTAGAGGTGTCACCTTTAAAACAGAAAAAATAGTGCCCCCAAAAAGAACATTAAGGCAGAAGAACAAACTGTGTGTTCACAAATCCCCGAGGAGAGTCTAGTCTGACATTTCGGACATTGTACTCATATAGAACTCTCTTTCCAACATTCCTGACCCTTTTGAACATGTGGAGATGAGCAGTACAAATAAAGATGGTGACATAAATAGAAACTGAAGGTGCTAGTGTGGAAGTGCAACAGGATGAGGGGGATTGTAAACAAAAAGCAATCTTGGCGCACGAGAGGTTTGAAGAAGATAGAGAATAAGTCAGACTGATTTAATCTAAATGTATTTATTTTGTATTTAAAACACAATTTAAAAAAGGATCATGAAATTAATTTCCTTTAAAAAATCAACATAATCTTATCTTTGCATCACATAATAAAACAAGGTAGCGATCGCTGCATACCAAGTTCGGAAGCCTGCCCTAAACCCGACCCGCTGACGGCACACACCCCCGGAAGCCAGAAGCTGCGAAACCGGAAGCTACTGGCCTGCGTTCCATACGTGCGAGCCAGACGATACGGGCTGTATCGGAGCTCTGGGAATTAGCTGGCCGGCCCTACCGGAGGTCCGCGGAGCTCAACGAGGCACAGACCCGGTAAAGGAGGGGACGGAGGACTCAAAGCTTAAACGCCTACAGGTACCATCACCAGATAAGCGCTAGCCCGCACATTACACAGTGGGCAATAGAGGAAGTGCTGGGAACTACTTGTTCATTAAACTCGGCTGCAGTAAAGGGTGAAATAACCCAAAACTGTTTTAAATGGTTTTGAGCAATCAAAAACTGTGATGAATTAAGCAGCGGGGGATAAGGCAATATACGGCTAATAAAGCTCACACCAATAGAGACTGTTCTCTTAAGTGATATTAAGCTTTATCGACGAGGGACGAGCAGGTCTCGGGACATTTGTCTGTGCCTCTGAGGCGACTATCTAATAATGTCGGTATAACGCACTAGAATATTAAGACCAGTATATAATTTTATCTGTATAAGGCAGTAGATTAACAAGATCAGAATACTACCTTGTTTTATTATTTGATGCAAAGATAAGATTATGTTGATTTTTTAAAGGAAATTAATTTCATGATCCTTTTTTAAATTGTGTTTTAAATACAAAATAAATACATTTAGATTAAATCAGTCTGACTTATTCTCTATCTTCTTCAAACCTCTGGTGCGCCAAGATTGCTTTTTGTTTACGGTCAAATATTGCTAGTCAGGGTACTAGTTCATCTATTGGCTGCACCATCTGGACTAATACTGCACTTCACCCATGCTGTTTATCCGATTTTTCTATTTTTATATCCGTCACACTTTTCTTCTCCTGATTCCTCTTATTCTAATATCTATAGTGTTTTTCTATTTTCTTTCTTACAAACAAAAGGGGATTGCGCAGATAGTATTTCTCTATATATCAGGATGAGGGGGATGTTTGTGTAATATCTGACACTAAAGAGTATGTTGATGATGAGAATATTGTTTGTGTAAGTCAGAAACCAGTGTCAACAGTTTGTGCTAGTGATAAAAAGAAAGCCATTGTGAGGCATAAGACCAAAAAAGTCACCTCTTGGATGTGGAATTATTTTTACCCAAATCCTGACATTTGTGAAGGCATCTGTACCATTTGTCAGGGAAATATTTGCAGAAGTGGGGATATTTACCATCTAGGCACCTCCTAACTGTAAAATTATTTTCAATGAGTTCAAGCAATTTATTTAACAATAAGTTAATAATAATTTTTAAAATAATAACAGGCAATCCAATATCAGCTACAAGCAGTTCGGACCAGTACATGAAATCTCCCCCACCAACACCCTCATCATCATCCTCTTCATTAATGATCAGTGGTAATCATTCAAATAAATTGTTTTGTTTTGGCACAAATGCACCAAGCAATTCAGCCAGAAAAGTACTTGGTTTGTTAAATTGTGTATGTCCTTTTTCATATACAACATATGGGGGACAATTCCATGTTGTACCACTTTTCTTTTCATAACAAACAGTGTTTGGGGGGGCAAACACCAGAATCGTGACCGCTGTCATCTCAATTGTAAGTATGCTGGAACTGTGGTAGTTAGCCTGCAGGGGGGGGGGGGGTATGTTAGGTTTAGGCACCCCGGGGAGGGTAAGGGTTAGTCTACGGGAAAGGGGTAATTAGGGTTAGGCTGCAGGGAGGTGGGGTTAGGCACCCCTTGAAAGGGTTACATTTAGGTTGCGGGGAGAGGGGTTTAGGGTTAGGTAGGGAGGGTTAGGGCGGTATTGGGAGAGGGTAGGTATACTTACCTATCCCCTGTTTGGATTGTCTCCATCAGGATACTGCAGTCAGTCTTCTGACCGCCATCATCCGACCACCAGGATATCATATCACATCATGCGGTGCACCCACTTCTGCTGCAGAGTTAATCGGCTCTGTCGTAGGAGTCCTGCTAACATCTGCAAAAGAGGGCAGGATGGCTCCCTTCTGGTACCTCTCACCCCGCACTGCAGTAAGCAACTGTACACATGCCACTGCTGCTTGACCGTGAGATGGGACCCACCAGTGAATGCTGATTCTGCATGCTGCAGACAGTTGAATATTGTCAGTTTGACCCTGACAAACCGGTCATTGTCAGACAGCATAGCTGGAGCCATTACAATTTGCTACGGGCTGTGAATCCTGTAGATCGGCTGAGACCGCTATTCTGTAAATTGTGTGATACACACACACATTGACACACCCAGATTTGTTTGCCTTTTTTTAAGAGGGGGGCACCAAACTCCAACTTGCCTCCTGGTGACTGGAATTAATTTGCACACCTGATGCCAAGGACTTTCTCACCACAATGTACAAGGATGAACAGACAGTAGAAGTGCACAAGGATCAGCACTCAAAACCAGCAAGACAACTGTAATGAGCCGTATTGGAAAGTGGAGCAGATAGCCAAAGAAATGACTAGTATGTGGCAGCTGTGAGTCCTAGGAGACGATGTAAAGCCCAGGTGCAGGTAATCAGAGGCTTGGGAGAAATATTAATCCCTTACTTGCTTGATGAAATGTTCACAGTGGCATCTGGCCGGAAACACATGTCGGGAAATGTAATAGTCTGTAACTTGTAGGCATTGGCGAGTTTGAGGTGAGTCTGCCCATTGATTTAAAGGGACAATCATGTAAGAGACAAAACCATCCTGGCTTTGTCTTTTAAATGATTGTTGCTTAATAACATCATACAGATTCTCCAGGATCTCACCGATGCCTGCAAGTCATAGGGTATTACACAGGAAGTCCCAACACAGAGAACAAGGTATGGATTGCAAGAACTAAAGCTTACTCCTACCAATCCTCTTCTTGCTGTGGTCAGTGAGATTATGGAGTGCTGAGGGTTGGTTTCAGGATCCCGGTGCTTGGGATTCTGGCAGTCAGAATACCAGCAGCGGCATCCTGACACACAGGATGCCTGACACCTTTTCAGCCTAACCCCCGGTTACTCGTAATATGTAATTAGTTTGGTTTTTAATTTAGGACTGACTAACCTGTGTGTCCACTGTGTCCATACCATCAAATCCCTGAAAACTCACCTCTTCAGACAAGCTTATCAAATCCCGGACCCACCCACATAAACTTCAAAGCTTTCCCATCTAATTACATCCTCTCTGTACAGTCCACACATAACCTCACATATTTTGTCTTCATTCATTTTCACACCCTCCTGAACCCAGGCCAACATTGCCGGGTGACCATATCATACAGCCCATTAGGAACCTTTGCAATCTAGTGGACCATTATGCAATAGGTAGCATCTATCTTTGTGTATCAATGCCTAATTCCCTATAGATTGTAAGCTCATGAGCCGGGCCTTCCTACCTTTTTGTCTGTCTGTTTTTACCCAGTTCCGTTCTCTTACTGTTGTTTCAATTATAAAGCACAACAGAATATGCTGCACTATATAAGAAACAGTTAATCAATAAATAATACTCCCCCATGGCTAAGCTGAGCTGCCTACCTGTGTGTCCACTGTGTCTGTACACTCCAGTGGCTGAGCTGAGCTGACCTGTGTGTCTATTGTGTCCATTCACTCCTGTGGCTGACCTGACCTATCTGAGCCTTCTGGCCTGTCAGACAGTTCTGGGAGCCTTCTGGGTGTGCTGAGCAGAACTTCCTGTGTGTCCACTGTCTCCATACACTCGAGTGGCTGAGATGAGTTGCCTACCTGTGTGTCCACTGTGTCTGTACACTACAGTGACTAAGCTGAGCTTACCTATCTATGTGTCCACTGTGTCCATAAACTCCAGTGGCTGAGCTGAGCTGATCTATCTGTGCATCCACACACTCCACTGGCTGAGCTGAGCTGACCTATATGTGTGTCCCCAACACTCCACTGGCTGAGCTGACCTATCTGTGTCCACTGTGTCCATTCATTCCAGTGGCTGATCTGACCTATCTGTGACCACTCCACACTGTGTACATTCACTCCAGTAGCTGACCTGACCTGACCTACTGTATCGGTGTCCACTGTCTCCATACACTCCAGTGCTGCTTAGTGTTAATATTAGCCAAACTAGATTACAGTACAGGCAGTTAGCAAGCCTTTGTTTATTTTTTGTAGGGCAGGAATTTAGTTACATCTATTGTCTAAGTGTGTCACACAGGCAGGATTGGACTGGCCCACAGGGGCACTTGGAAAATCCCTTGTGGGCCCCACTGCTGTGGGCCCACCCTCTCCTCTAGGGTTCAAGTTCTAGAATATGCATTTGAGTTATACATACTGTATGTCTATCATGCATGCACTATCAGTATTTACTATATATATATTCATCAAAGGGCCCATGCACTCTCTAATGGCTAGCCAAAATCTCTGGAGTGGCTGACCACACCCCTAAACATGGCCCCCAACTACTGTATTTCCCCGGTGGGCCCTTCATGCCGCAGTCCAACACTGCACACAGGTGCTGTACTGTGACTCTGTAGGCCGTACCCACTGCGCTTTTGTTGATATAATAATGTAAGTGGTTTAACTCACCACTCTTGCTATCATTTGAAAAAATATTTGCTCTTTTTGATACAAGTTGTGTGAGCTGTACACCATGGCACCTTTGTTGACATAATATATAAGTGCTGTTTTTGACATAATAATATAAGCAGTTTGACTCGCCACTTTTGTTGTCAGTTTAATCAAAAAAGTTGCTCTTTTTAACAGAACTTTTTATGCACTGTACCCTACATGCTCCTTTGTTGACATAATAATAAATATAAGCAGTGTAATTGTCTGCTGAGAGTTGTCATTTTTTAAAAAGGTTAAAACAAATTAATCTTTTTACTGTACAAACTGTGGTCGCTGTACCCCACTGCGACATTGTTCAATATAAGCAGTGTGACTACTCACTGTGTGAGTTGTCATTTGTGAAAAAAAGTAAAAAAATTATTACTCTTTTTTATTGTACAACTTGTGTGTGTTGAGTCCATCAATATGGATAATGGGCCTAATTCAGACCTGATTGCAACAGCATTTTTTTTCTTTAATGGGCAAAACCATGTGTAGTGCAGGTGGGACAGATATAACATGTACAGAGAGAGTTATATTTGGGTGGGGTGTGGTGTTCAAACTGAAATCTATATTGCAGTGTAAAAATAAAGCAGCCAGTATTTACCCTGCACAGAAACAATAAAACCCACCCAAATCTAACTCTCTATGCACATGTTATATCTACCTCACCTGCACTGCACATGGTTTTGCCCATTAGAGAAAGATTTTGCAGCTGCGATCAGGTCTGAATTAGGCCCCATGATGAGTCGAGAGAAAAGCAGGAGCAGCAACCAAGTCCTAGTGCTGCAACTGCTGCCAACAGTCATGATGATTTTGGTCATTCAACATCATCTACTAAAGCCGATGCACAAGGCATACAGGGTTTAAGTCAGGGCATCTGAAATGGAAAAAAACAACCCTCTAATAAAGGGAAATGTTAGTGCAGAAAAATACAAAACTGATAACATGCCATTCACTGCATGCAGTGGCATGGAAAGACTCAGGACTTGGTGGTGGTACTGCAAATGTCAGTGAGGTGTCTTTTTTTGCCTCTCATAATGACACAAGCCTTTCTCACTCACTGGGGGTAATTCCAAGTTGATCGCAGCAGGAATTCTGTTAGCAATTTGGCAAAACCATGTGCACTGCAGGGGGGGCAGATATAACATGTGCAGAGAGAGTTAGATTTGGGTGTGGTGTGTTCAATCTGCAATCTAATTTGCAGTGTAAAAATAAAGCAGCCAGTATTTACCCTGCACAGAAATAGAATAACCCACCCAAATCTAACTCTCTCTGCAAATGTTATATCTGCCTCCCCTGCAGTGCACATGGTTTTGCCCAACTGCTAAAACATTTCCTGCTGTGATCAACTTGGAATTACCCCCACTGTGTAGAAGAGGTGTTAAAAAAATGAAAACTGCAAATTCAGTGTTGAAAAAAAGTCACAAATCCCTGAGAGTCTAAGTGTGTCCATGAGTGCTATGTGTAAGACCGACCTTTCTGATATTGTACTCATGAAGGAGCCTACTTCCACCATTTCTGCACCCTCTGCAAATGTGGGGATGATTAGCACAAGTATAGCTGGTGACATAGATATTGAGGATGCCACTGTGAAAGTGCAACCGGATGAGGGGAATATTTGTGTAAATGAAGCCAGCACTAATGAGGATGTTGAAGATGAGGATATTGTTTGTGTAAATCAGGCACCAATGGAAGAAGAAAGCCATTGTCATGCCTGGGCATACATTAAGACCAAAAAATCAACCTCATAATGTCTGTGTGGAAATATTTTTACCCAAATCCTGACAAGAATTCTCCAGCCATCTGTAGCATTTGTAAAGACAGCAGAAAGTAGAGTTAAGGACCTTAACCACCTAGGAACCTCCTCTCGTTACAACATTTGCAGCAAGCTCATGCAAAGGTTTTGGTAAAATTAGAAACTTGTGTTAATAAAATAACAGGAAGTCCAGCATCAGCATCAGCTAGCTTTCTTCTCTTCTCCTTAGATCCCCGAACCTTTAATCTCCACGCCAACACCATCATCATCAATATCCTCACTAATGATCGGAGCTAGTCCTGCATTCAATTTGATTAGGCTAGGTTACTCCTCCCCTATCCCGGATTCCTCAGACGAATACTTGAGCGCTAGGCCTGCTGCTATTAGGGGTGGATCTTCATCCTAGAAGGGGACCAAGAAGTCTACTAGTGGTTTCAAACAACAATTGACTGTTAAACAATCATTTGCGAGAGGAAGCAAATATGATAGCTGTCACTCAGTTGTACAGCAGATCACTGAAGCTTAATATGCCACGAAACGGAAGATGCCTTGCGTGAGTGTGCTGACAGGTACCGTTTAACTCTGTTAGCATTGGAAATGTTTTTGTGCTGAAAATGCCATTGTACCCTCTTAACCACTGATTTGTGGACAAGCGGGACTGGGCAAACTAAAGATTACATGACTTTGACAGCCCACCATGAATCACCTTTAGCAGCATGAACAGTAGCAGGATCTAACAAACAATTCCACATCATTCAGATGTAGCTTACTCTCTGTATCACCAGCCAGTGCCGTTACTAGACATTTTAGCACTGTGTGCAAGAAACAGCATTGGCGCCCCCACCCATACTTAAAATAGGGTCAGTGCACGCAGTAGACGAGCAACAAAAATATAGGAGCATGGCTTCATGGGGAAAGGGCATGGCCACAAAATAATACAAATTCATATTGCGCTGCACAGTAGTCTCCATTATTAAAATTACACCACACAGTAGCGCTACTTACACACATTACTCCAGGTAGAGCCCATGTCACACATTACTCCAGGTTGAGCCCCTGTCACACATTATGCCAAGTAGAGCCCCATTTTACACATTATGGCAGCTAGAGCTCCCTTTTACACATTACAGCAAGTAGAGTCACCTTTTACACATTATGGCAGGTAGAGTCCCCTTTTACACATTGCGGCAGGTAGAGTCTTCTTTTACACATTACAGCAGGCAGAGCTCCCTTTAACACATTACAGCAGGTAGATCTCCTTTTACACATTACAGCAGATATAAGTATTTTTGGAATAATATTATATCACTTACAAGTGCCTCCAGGAAGAGGACAAGAGAAAAGACTGTAGTAAAATGATGCAGCAGCCAGTCGAGGGACCTAGGCAGACGGAGGTTACCGCAAGTGCCAAAACACACAGCACAAGTGCACAACCCGTGATTCGTGGGTCTGGAGCCAAATTCAAGAGGGGGCGGGGCCCTGTCAGCTGGGTACTCAGAACCCCCCTTTGCACTGTATGCAGAGCAGCACTGCAGCGGCAGTGGGAGGGAGGCGGGAGGCAGCGCCCATGCGGGTGATGTTGTCAGATGGTGCGCCCACAGTAACAGAGTATCTGAGGTTGAAAAAAGACAATTGTCCATCGAGTTCAACCTATTTGTCGTCTCCTATGCATGATGATTTGACTAAAATTTCTGACTGATGCTGCTGTCAGCCGTTGCATTTTATCCCTATTTATAGTTTCTATAATGCATGACTATGCACCATACCCCTGGATATCCTTATCCATTAGGAATTTATCTAACCCATTCTTAAAGGTGTTGACAGATTCCGCCATTACAACTCCCTCAGGCAGGGAATTCCAAACACGTATTGTCCTTACCGTGAATAAGCCTTTACGCCGTATTGTGCGGAATCTCCTCTCCTCTAACCTGAGCGAGTGTCCATGAGTCCTCTGTGTTGATCTAACCAAAAACAGGTCCCGCGCAAGCTCTGTGTATTGTCCCCTTATATATTTGTAGATGTTGATCATATCCCCTCTTAGTCTCCGCTTTTCCAATGTAAACATGCCTAGTCTTTCAAGCCTTTCCTTGTATTCCATCGTCTCCATGCCCTTAATTAGTTTGGTTGCCCTCCTCTGAACCTTTTCTAGCTCCAGGATATTCTTTTTGTAGTGCGGTGCCCAGAATTGTACACAGTATTCAAGGAAATGTGCAAGGCACCACTGGCATACACCTAGTTATGGCCCTGTCACCTGCTACACTAAAAGGCATATCGCTGATAGAAAAACTAAGGGTTGTTATGGCAAAAAGGCTTAAGGCCCGTACACACTGGTCGACGTATCGGCCGTTCTCTTGAACGGCCGATACATCGCGGGACCGTCGGCCAGTGTGTACGGGCGATACGTCTGTGAACTCCGTCCCGACCGCCCTTACACATGCTGCGGCGGCCGGCGGTGATTGACAGGTGAACTGTGCGGGCGCTCGCGCCCGCCCGCCCGCCCAGTTCATGACGTCAGTCCCCCGACGGATCGGGCTGTGTGTATGCACAGCACACTGCCCGATCCGTACATAGATATATCTGCAGATCAATTGATCTGCAGATATATCTAATAGTGTGTACCCACCTTTACACCATTTGGACTCTACTCAGGATTTGTAAATGGTGATTATACCACAAATAATGTGACAGCATTACAGCTGGGTGAATTCCAACATGTACCATGTTTTGCTCATACAATCAACTTGGTGGCACAGAATTCTTAAAGAAATTACAGTTGCATGCAGGAGATGCTATCTGAGGCCGAAACAATTTAATGACATTTTCGTTATTCAGCAGCTGCATGCAGAAGACTACAGCGCCTGCAAGAACAGTTCAATTTACCCTACCACCAACTAAAGCAAGAAGTACTAACAAGGTGGAATGCTACCCTTATATGCTTCAGTGGATGGAGTAACAGCAAAAAAGCATCCAAAGCTACACAACAAGACATGACATTGGGGGCCTAATTCAGACCTGATCGCGCGCTAGGTTTTTTTTGCACTGCTGCGAGCAGATAGTCGTCACCCATAGGGGAGTGTATTTTCGCATGTGCAGCCGAGCGGTACAAAAAAGTTTTGTGCAGTTTCTGAGTAGCCCAGGACTTACTCAGCTGCTGCGATCACTTCAGCCTGTCCGGGCCCGGAATTGACGTCAAACACCTGACCTGCAAACGCTTGAACATGCCTGTGTTTTTCCAAACACTCCCAGAAAATGGTCAGGTGACACCCACAAACGCCTTCTTCCTGTCAATCTCATTGCGATCGGCTGTGCGAACAGATTCTTTGTAAAACCCATCGCACAGCAGAGATCCGCTTTGTACCTGTGCGACGCACTTGCGCATTGCGGTGCATACGCATGCGCAGTTCTGACCTGATCATAGCGCAGCGAAAAAACCTAGCATGCGATCAGGTCTGAATGACCCCCTGGGTTAGTAGGTGAGTGTACCTTTCTCCAGCACAGTGGAGTATCCTTTCCGTATTGTGCAAGGTGCTGAAACCATTCAAAGTAGTCACCATGTGAAGTGAGTTCAGACACTGCCAGTTTCAGTCAGGTGATTTCCCTAATTAGACAATTGAAAAAGCAACTCAAGAATTTGAAGGAGATGAAACTAAGTGATTTTGCTAAGTATGTTGGATATTTAGATCAAGTCAATTATTTGCTTCCCCAGGATCAAAGGGTTGTCAATATCTTAAAATCAGATCACTACATTTTGGTGACCATGATTGATCCCGGTTTAAGTCATATGTTGTATCTTTCTTTCCAATGAACCCAGTTCTTAAGAGATGCAAAGAGCTCCTGGTGACAAAGTTGGCAGCTCAAGTTGTTCATGACACGACTACGTCTCCTCCTTCAGATTTTCCGGAAACTACTGCTGAAAGGAAAAAACATGGCTTTCCCAGGAGACCCAGTGGTGATGCAGGGGAGTCAACACAACAGTTTGACATCTGGTTGGGTCTAAAATAATTTTGCAAAATTTGTGAAATTTCTACTGTAATTCCATCTGATATGGTCATTATCCAAAGATTGGTGGAGGATTATTTAAATGACAGTGCACAAATAGTCATGTCAAAGAGTATCTTTGAGTTTCTGGAAGGAAAAAAGGCAATCTGAAAGCCCTCATAAAAATTCACTTTGTATTACTTAAGCTGCCCAACCTATAATATGTACTCAGAAATTGTTTTCAGCACAGCCGGGAACCTTGTCAGCTATTGGCATAGGAAACTACTTCCTCAAAATGTGGAAAAGATGACATTCACCAAAATAAACTACAAATTCCATGAGGAAGACCTTTTTCAGCAATTACATTGAAGTACAGAGACTTCTGTAATGGTGGATTCTAGCACGGATTAATCAATATTGTGTGAGGATGATGTAAACAGCCCTGATGAGGGTGAGGAGGAGAAGGAGAATGACAATGGCATCTTGGCACTGTAGATCTGTTAGTTTAGCTGCCTTAAGCCCACTGGTAGCTTGTTTTGTAGGGGCCCAAACAAACCAAGCATTTCAGCCACAAAAGTGGCAGTCCCAGTTGTTAAAGTGCTTGGTTTGTTAAACTGTGCCTGTCCTTTTTAATATACATATAATAGTGGTTGGGAGGTACCAAAGACAATTCCATTTTGCACCACTTTCATTTTCATTTAGCTCTTGGGAGGAATTTGTAATGGTTTTATTCTTTTATTGTCTTTTTGCCTCTAGCTCTCACCTCACGGAGACTATTTATTCATTCACATCAGTGTTTGCCCTAGTAGACCATACAGTTGCCTACCACAAACAATAAATTAATCAATCTTTTTTTTATTTTATTTTATTGTATTTTTGCCGCTAGGCCTCACCTCACAGAGACTATTTATTCATTCACATCAGTCTTTGCCCTAGTGGAACATAGAGTTACCAATGCCTACCACAATCAATCAATCAATCAATTGTGGATGGTACATCCCCCTGCAGGCCCAATATACTGTAAGAGTGCTGGTGCTTTAGATTTTTTCTAAATATATTTTAAGACACCGGTCACCATTAGCAAGATGATGATGATGAAGACGACAACTGTCCTTTTTAGTATGTGGATGCATTAATGTGTGACTTGATAAGTGCTACATATATCTTGATGATGAAGACTAGATTTTGAGTTTGTTTTCTTGCAGTTTGTTATAATCCACTCAAAATAACCACACGGGTGCAGTTTCTGCAGCCCAAATATTATGTGTGTGTGTGTGTGTGTGTGTGTGTGTGTGTGTATGTATGTGTATGTGTTTTGGCTGCAAGTGAGTCCAACTTTTAATGAGTCCTATACTACTTATTAAACAACTTAACTTGCTTATGTTTGTTCTGTTATCCTAAAAGATTTCATTATTGCCATCTTTACAGCTTTATTTTGTAGACTGTATATCAGAGGATTTAACAATGGTGTAATTGTAGTATACAGTATGGTGATGATCAGCTCCAGGAGTTTGTGGTTGTCCAACGATGGCATCACAAAGACAGAGGTAACTGTCCCATAAAATATTGTGATGACCGTGAGATGGGATGAGCAGGTGGAAAAGGCTTTTCTCCTGCCATCTGTTGATATAATCTGCAAGATGGAGGTAACAATTATTGTATATGATGTTAAACTGCAGAAGAATGGACAGAATCCAAATAATAATACTTCTACATAAACCACAATGAAAAATGCTTCCTTATTGGCACTTGCGATCTTCATAACAGATTTAGCATCACAGAAAAATTGGTGGATTATATTTGAATTGCAAAAATACATATTTGTGGCTGATAATATAATTAGCAAAGAATTAAAAAATCCAGATATCCATATGGCAGCCGTGAGTTCTACACAATGATTTCTGCTGAAGATTTGGTGATAGTGTAAGGGTTTACAGATAGCAACATACCGGTCATAGGCCATTGTGGTTAAAATAATTACTTCTGTGCAAGCAAATCCATAGAAAAAATACATCTGGGTAAAGCACTGTATGAATGACACTGTGTTTTTCCCAGACAGTAACATGTCCAGCAGCTTAGGGACCGTGACTGTTGTGTAACAAAGATCTATTAATGACAAATTACAGAGAAATAGATACATTGGGGTATGTATGAGCTTATCAATATATATGACTGTAATTATAACAGCATTTGCTAGAAGGCCCATCAGATATAAAGAAATAAACAAATTGAAGAAATGTGATTTATAAGCTGATGTAGTAATAAAAGCTACAAAATGGAACTCTGTGAGATTTGTATGATTTCCCATGATTTTGCCTTTTTTCCATAGATTTCTTGAACTTAAATTGTTTTGAGTTGCTCTTTTTAAAAAAATGGTTTCCTCAAATTGTGATTTCACGCTGGGTGGAGTGTAGGCATTGATTGATCAGAGAATGTTTTTATTCCTTGACAGATGACATTATCAGGAGAGTACACAAGCATGAATAACACATGACAGTAAGTGCTCTTTGAGATATCTACAGTATGTAAAAAAGAACACATTCAGTGTATTAATATTTTTAAATAAAATAAAACAAATTATGGAAGTCAACCGTGTCACATTGCAACCAGTAAAGCATAATTTAAAACATTCTACTCAAGCTATAAATAATACATATGTCTGTATACAATTTCCACTTCTTTGTACATGTGACTACACTAATTCCAAGAATAGTGGATTATACAGAATAAACATTTTTTCTACAAACCACGAACTGAGTAGTATATTACCATCTGCTTCCAGTGTAATATAGATAGGAAGTGTTAGGAAGGGATGTAGTTGTATGACCACAATACCAACGCCGGGATCCCGTCCCCTAACAATCCCGATAGTCGGCATGCTAACTAACAGGGACTATTCCCACTCATGGGTGTCACCCACCGGGCTCCTCCATGCCATGATCCCGGTGTCAATATGGTGACCGGTGGTCTCCTGACCACCAGTCACTCATACCCAACCCGTTAGGAATTCTTCACAACTTATATTGTGTTGTCTTGATTTTTCTCATGCCAGGAGACATGGTAACATTTATAAAAAGTGGTTCCGAGGTGAGTATGCAGAGAGGTGCTGCACAGGTGCTGTAACACCGAGCAACCCATAAGACTAATTTTCTGGTTTAGTTTATAAAAGAAACGCAAAGTCTGATTGGTTAATTTCAGCAACAGTACATTTCCACTTACATGTTGACTGGTATTTCAGATGCATCTAAAACTAGGTGTAAGAGAGACTAGGGTGGAGGCAGTTGGGGGTATTGGTGATAAAGACACACGGAGGAAAGAAGATAATAACAAAGTTAAAATAATAACAGAGATGGAAGCTCATGACAAGATGCTTCTAGAGACAGGGAGAGATGGGAGAAAGTGCACAAAGCAGAGAGTCAGACCTAAGATCTAAGATAAGAGTTCATAAAAGATGCGGTGGCAGATGTAATACAATGGGGTGGGGATGGTAGAGGAAGACACAGAGTGGCAAATAATGAAAATTGCTATGCTAGGACATGGTGTATCACATCAGGAAGGCAAGGCAATGTAACCTCTTATTACATACTAGGCCACTAAAATTCCATATCAAGATGTATTTGTGTAATTTACAAAAAAGGGTAATAAATCAGGAAAATAATTCACACCTTAATGATTAGAATTACTTTAGCTATAACACATTGGGAAGCAGGGTTGGTGTAATGGTTAGCATTACTGCCTCAATGACACACCATGGCCTTATCTGTGTAGAGTTTGTACATTCTCCCAGTACCTACATGGGTTTCCTACAGGTGCTGTAGGTGCTCTAGTTTCTTCCAAAAATTAACCAGTGTGGTTAATTGACTCCTGATTTTAAAAAAATCTATCTATCTATCTATCTATCTATCTATCTATCTATCTATCTATCTATCTATCTATCTATTAACCCTAACATGTATGTGTGTGCATATGTGGTAGGGAAAATAGATTAACAAACAAATTTCCCCAGCACACCATAATGGACCAGCAAGTGAGACATACTGTACAGTACACCTTGCAGAAAAATAGTAATGCAGAGATCTCTGTTACATACTGTACATTTGTAAACATACTTTCTAGTAAGCCACAGCAAGAAGTCTCTGTTCTGGTAATCCTACGCTACCTGATAATAACACTTGCTTTTAGTCATATAATTATGTATTCTTGCATTCCTGTATTTAGAATCAACTCACCTAAAGGCACCGAAAAAATCAACCAATGTTACACTACACTAATTTTTTTGGTCCATCACAGGTGCATTTAAAGTCAGTTTTAATCTAAATTAAACAAACAAACAGATTAAACCAGCAGACCATAATGACCAGCAAATGAGGCACACATCCTACATGATAATAGTAATGCAGAGATCTCAGTCACATACATTTGCTAATTTATTGTAAGCCTCCAGCCACAGCATGTATGACCCAAAGTAGGTGCTATTATCATGTAGCAAAGGACACTGTAAGCGAGTGGGAACAGCCAGTAAGATGCAGTACTTGAAAAAGTACAGAATGTTGTACAGTATATTAAAAATATTATTTTACCCTTGAGATTTTTTATATACAGTATTTTTGTCTAAATGTTTAAAAAAGATTTTATATAATTTAATCATGCACATAAAGATGTAGACCAGCTCATTGTGGCTACATCGTTTGCCGTGACTGCTTGCATGTCTAAGACGCCCCATTCACAGTGAGTGGTCGGTAAAAGATGCAGTCTAGCATGGCTAGGAACAGGTGCATCTAACCGTGCTGGGAGTGCACATCCCTGCAGGATATAGCTATGATTAGTGTGGCTGAAAGATTTAAATACATAGCCTATGATAGACAGAGGAGATAGGTCAATTGCCTGTTTTTTAAACTTACATTTAATGTTTATTTAATCCGCAATCCTCTGTGATGTGGAGTAAGACTTACCATTAGAATTACACAGGACCTCCATGTTCCAGCCTGTGTTTCACAGAGACAAGGAAGGTGATAATTTATAATATAGCGCAACATATACCACTGGGAACATTAGATCATTACAGTTGCATCCTTTATCCTCTACAATTACTTCTAATTATTTCTTAAGGCTGCAATTCCCACTTTTATTAATTTGTTACCGTTTTTGGTTTGTATGGGGAGTTTTGTTTTTAAACTTTATAAAGTTATTTTTAACATAACTTTTCTATAGTGTGGAATGGTGGCTGTATATCTGCAACAGGCAGCAAGTAGACCTAGAGCTAACTAATTTTGTATGGATTAACAAGTTATTTTTATTATCACTATATATTTTATTAAACATTTTATTTTGGAATGACAACATGTTTATCAAGAATTTAGGGTTCAGCAGGAGAACAGTCATACTACGTAATAACAAATAACACAAAGGAGAACTATACATTAGCAATATGTCATTTAAAGAAACTAGTGGAAACACAACAAAATCAATAGGTTTTTTTTATTTTATTAAATGATCCCCTTCACAAGGTAAACAAACAAAGTGGATGTGCGTATTACAGTGCACTGGTGTTAATAACAGACTTGCTCCTCTGAACCCTCCTTATGGTTAGCTGGTACTGGATGTCAGAAAAGGTCTATGCCTCCCAATGAAGGACTGCTCCCAGTTCTGAATATTGCTGCTTTTCTCCTTGGTAGAAGGGTGAACTTAGGGCCTGACACACTGCTAGAGGGACTGTCCACCGGTCTGCAACTGTCTAATCTCTGTGGCAGCACTTCAAACTGTCTGCCCAGTGCTGCCTTTCAGTCTTTATGGCGCCTGGTTGACAAGCAACTGTTAACTATCCCAACCACCAGGCATCAGACCAGCCAGCTGCTGCTGCTGCGGCTCTTTCACTAGACAGCTCTCACCTCTCCGTAACAGATTACTGCAGAAGTTACCTCTCCTTAAGCCGTTACTCCCTTCTTTCACTGGCATGCGGTGCTTCTCCTGTAGACTTTACATGGGAACTTTCCCGCTCCCTAACGCCCGAACCATTGCCCCAATCTAATTTTTCTCTTCAACTGGCACATCTACATGGTAAGACCTTTATTTTGATACTGCAACCATATTTTACATTCAGTCGTTCTTTCAAAATAGGTTTTACAATAAAAGAACTTACAGAATTAATATACCGTTTTTTGTTGTCAGATACAGAAGTGGAAAGAAAGGTAAAAAGGTGAAGGGATAGGAAGAGAGTAGAGAATCTATCAGGGGGAAGCAAAACCAAGGAAAGAGGCAAAAGATAATTGAAAACAGCAATGAACACATGGAGAACAGGAATATATACTGTATACCAATAGTAGCAGGTATATTTGTTAACAGTGCACGGTGGCAGGCTAGTGAGCAACACTGAATGCTTACAGAAAAGTCACAGGAGGAGTAGAAGAGTTAAATGTTAACTAGAGATACCATGTGGCTTATATTTATCTATCTTTAAGTGAAGCAGATAAGTGATAAGTGGATGCAATAAACCATTTTTTCTTCTTCACAAGCTGGTAGGATATGAGGAAGGGTTCCTCCAGAATGTAGTGGTAGAAGATTGTGAAATAAGGTTGCTAGTAAAAGTCCCTAGACAGGAATAGATAGGCACAATATGGCACTCCAAGTGCATATTGCTAAATTTAGCATTCAAGATCTGCTAAAGCAGGCTATGGACAGCACCCCAGAATCCTGCTTTCACGGGACATATCCACAAAATGTGAATAAAATCTTCCCTGTGCCCACATCTTCTCCAGCACAAGAGTGATGAAGTAGGGAATGTCTGGTGCAGCCAGAAACATCTCCCATTTTCAAGCCAACAGATACACAATGTGCTGGCAGACTTCAGCTTTAAATACTTGATTTTATGAGATGTTCAGAAGAACCTGGCATAAATTTTAAATAATCTGGTATTGAATAACTATCCTAGCAACTCCAGTCACTGGTTGAAACTGGGTCTGTAATTCTTTTGAAACAAAAATCAATACATTTGAGACTTGCTGTTTTCCTATGTCGATGCAATAGTTACTGTTACAGTATGTTGTATATAAAAATAGGGATGAGCAGGTTCGGATATCAGCGATCCGAACCACCCACCAAACTTCATGGTTCGGGCCGGGAACCAAGTCCGGCTCAGGACTTCCTGCTAGACTCGGATCCTAGAACGAGGCAAAATGTCATCATCCTGCTGTCAGATTCTCATGGGTTTTGGATTCTATATAAGGAGTTGTGTGTTGACGACTTGGAGAGTGGGGGAGACAGACATCTGTCTGTCTGTGGGTGGTGGTGTACAGGGGTGCTGCTGTCCTGTGCTCTTCTGAGGTAGTGTCCTGTGCTGGTGTACTGTGCTGTTAGGTGTGCTGCTGTTCTGAGGTGGTGTACTGTACTGTTATGGGTGCTGTCCAGTGCTGTTCTCGGGTGGTGTCCAGTGCTGGTGTACTGTGCTCTTGGGGGTGCTGTACAGGGTTGATGTTCTGGGGTTTCCTGTGCTGTTTGGGGTGCTGTACAGTTGTGCTGCAGGGATGCTGTGAAAATACAGGGGTGCTGTGGCCTGTAAAAGTATGGGAGGGTTGTGGTAAAAATACAGGGGTGCTGTTAAATTAAAGGAACACTGGCCCTTTCCTGTTTGCTGTAAAAATACAGGTGTGTTGTAAAAATAAAGAAACACTAACCCTGTCCTGTATGCTGTATAAATAAAGGTGTGCTGTGAAAAAACAGGGGTGCTGTGACCCTGTCCTGTATGCTGTAAAAATACAGGGGTTTTATAAAAATACAAGGGTGATGTTAAAATAAAGGAACACTGGCTCTGTCCTATATTATGTAAAAATACAGGGGTGTTGTAAAAATACAAGGATGCTGTTAAAACAAAGGAACACTGGCCATGTCCTGTATGCTGTAAAAATAGAGGGGTGCTGTGAAAATACAGGAAAGCTGTTAAAATAAAGGAACACTGGTCCTGTCCTGTATGCTGTAAAAAAGTGGTGTTGTAAAAATACAGGAACACTGGCCCTGTCCTGTATGCTGTAAAAATACAGTGGTGCTGTAAAATACAGGAAAACTGTTTAAATAAAGGAACAATGGCCCTGTCCTGTATGCTGTAAAAATACAGTGGTTTTGTAAAATACAGGGGTGCTGTTAAAATAAAGGAACACTGGCCCTGTCCTGTATGCTGTAAAATTACAGGGGTGCTGTGGCCCTGTCCTATATTATGTAAAAATACAGGGGTGTTGTAAAAATACAGGAACACTGGCCCTGTCCTGTATTCTGTAAAAAAAGAGGGATGTTGTAAAAATACAGGGATGCTGTGAAAATACAGGGGTGCTGTGACTTGTAAAAATACATGGGTGTTGTAAAAATACAGAGGTGCTGTTAAATTAAAGGAACACTGGCCCATTCCTGTTTGCTGTAAAAATACAGGCGTGTTGTAAAATTAAAGAAACACTAACCCTGTCCTGTATGCTATAAAAATAAAGGTGTGCTATGAAAAAACAGGGGTGTTGTAAAAATACAGGGGTGCTGTAAAAATACTGGGGTGCTGTGGCCCTGTCCTATAGTCTGTAAAAAATAAAGGATTGTTGTAAAAATACAGGGGTATAAATAAAGGAACAATGGTTCTGTCCTATATACTGTAAAAATACAGGGGTGCTGTGGCCCTGTCCTATATTATGTAAAAATACAGGGGTGTTGTAAAAATACAGAAACACCGTCCCTGTCCTGGGTTCTGCAAAATACAGGGGTGCTGTGAAAATACAGGGGTGCTGTAAAAATAAAGGAACACTGGCCCTGTACTGTATGCTGTAAAAATACAGGGGCGCTGTGAAAATACAGGGGTGCTGTGGCCCTGTCTTGTATGCTGTAAAAATACAGGGGTGTTGTGAAAATAAAGTGGCACTGTCCTGTTAGCTGTAAAAAAGAGGCACTGTTCTGTGTGCTTTAATAATAAAGGGGCACTGTCCTGTGAAATGGAGAACAAAAATTTGCAAGAAAAAATTGTGAAAAATCAGAAACCACTTCCAATTCATAGTACTAGTGCTGAAACTGCTGCCGCCACCAGTCATGACATTGCCAATGCAATTTCATCAACGGTGTCTGCTAAGGCCGATGCCCAATGTCATAGAGGGCATGTAAAATCCAAGACGCAAAAATTAAGAACAAAAAAAAAAAAGAAATGATCTGATGAGAAACATAAAATTGGCAATATGCCATTCATGACATGAAGTGGCAAGGAATGGCTAAGGCCTTGGCCTATGTTCATGACTGGTGGTTCAGCTTCTCATAAAGATGGAAGCCCTCCTCCCTCTCTCAATTTTTTTTTTAAAAAAAGCATGTTAAAGCACAGGAAAATAAACTGTATGTTCATACTCAGAGATATCACAAATCTCCAAGAAGAGTCCAAGTGCGTCCGTGGTTGTGATGTCTAGGCCTGACTTTCCCAAAACTGTATGGGGAGAGGAGGCTCCTACCACCATTTGCACGCACTCTGCAGGTGCTGGGAGGAGCACCGCCAGACCAGTTGCTGATATTGAGATTGAAGATGTCACTGTAGAATTACACCAGGATGAAGAGGATATTGGTGTAGCTGGTGTTGAGGAGGAAGTTGACACCAGTGGAGACAATTGTTGTCCATGGGATGAAAAAGCCCATTGTCATTCCTGGGTGAAATACCAAAAAAGCCACCTCTTCGAAGTGGAATTATTTCTCCAGAAATCCGGACAGCAGGTATCAAGCCGTGTGTTGGCTTTGTCAGTCCATAATAAGTAGGGGTATGGACGTTAGCCACCTAGGAACATCCTCCTTTATATGTCACCTGCAGCACATTCATCAGAAGTCATTGTCAAGTTTAGAAACTTTGGGTAAGACCGTAAGCAGTCCACTGATGCCTAAATCTCTTTTTCCTATTGTATCCAAGCTCCTGCAATCCACACCACTAACTCTCTTAATGTCAAATTCCTACTCAGTCAGGATCGGAAGTAGTCCTGCAGGCCATGTCACTGGCATGACTGATGAGTCTTCTCCTAAACGGGATTCCTCCAGAGGATACTTGAGTGCTACGCCTACTGCTGGTGTTGTTGGTATTGGGAGTCAATCATCATCCAAGAGAGGAAGATGGAAGACCACATGTACTACTTTAACTAGGCAATTGACTGTCCAATAGTGCTTTGCGAGAAAGATGAAATATGACAGCAGTCACCCTGTTGCAAAGCGGATTACTGAGGCCATAACAACTGTGCTGTTGTTAAACGTGTGTCCGGTATCCACCATTAGTGCATTTGAATTTAGACAGTTGATGGACGTACTGTGTCCCCGGTACCAAATCCCATCTAGATTCCATTTCACTAGGCAAGCGATTCCCGGACTGTACAGGGACATTAAGAAAAGTGTCCTCAGTTTCCTTAAAAATGCGGTTGTACCCACTGTCCACTTAATAACGGACATGTAGAAAGTAGAGCAGGGCAAACTAAGGACTACATGACTGTGACAGCCCACTGGGTTGATGTATTGCCATCTGCAGCAACAACAGCGGCACCAGCAGCAGCATTTCACAACAAACGCCAACTCAATCCTAGGCAGGATACGTTGTGTATCATCGGTTTCCATAAGAGGCACACCACTGAGAACCTTTTATAGAAACTGAGTGACGTCATTTCACAATGGACTCTCCTGGGGATTTGTGATATCTGACAATGCCACCAATATTGTGTGAGCATTACATCTGGGAAAATTCCAGCATGTCCCATGCTTTGCTCACACAATTAATTTGGTGATGCATAATTCTTTGAAAAATTACAGGGGAATTCAGGAGATGCTGTCGGTGGCCCGAATAATTGCAGGCCACTTTCGACAATCAGCGACTGTGTGCCAAAGACTGGTGCACCAGCAAACTCTCTTGAACCTGCCTTGCCATCACCTGAAGCAGGAGGAAGAAACAAGGTAGAATTCAACCCTCTATATGCTTCAGAGGATGGAGGAGCAGCAAAAGGCCATTCAAGCCTATAAATCCACCTATGACATAGGCAAAGGCGGGGGTATGCACCTGATTCAAGCACAGTGGAGAATGATTTCCATCTTGTGCAAGGTTCTCCAACCCTTTGAACTTGCCACATGTGAAGTCAGTTAAGACACTGCCGGCTTGAGTCGGGTCATTCCCCTCATCGGTCTTTTGCAGAAGCAGCTTGAGAAATTGAAGGAGGGGCTAAGATGGAGCAATTCCGCTAAGTATGTGGGACTTGTGGATGGAGCGCTTCATTTGCTTTGCCAGGATTCAAGGGTGGTCAAACTGTTGAAATCAGATCACTACATTTTGGCCACTGTGCTTGATCCTATGTTTAAAGCCTTTGTTGTATTTCTCTTTCCAGTGGACACAAGTCTGTAGAGGTGCAAAGACCTGCTGGTGAAAAAATTGTCAGCTCAAGCAGAACGTGACACATCAAAAGCTCCTCCTTCATTTTCTCTTACAACTGGGGCTGCGAGGGAAAGAAAAAAGTTTCCTAGCCGACCCACTGGCGGTGATGCATGGCAGGCAGGAGCAAGTATTGATATCTGGTCTGGACTTAAGGAGCTGCCAACAATTACTGACATGTCTACTGTCATTGCATATGATGCTGTCACCATTGAAAGAATGGTGGAGGATTATATCAGTGACAGCATACAAGTAGGCATGTCAGGCAGTCCGTATGTATACTGACAGGAAAAAGAGGCAATTTGGAGGCCCTTGCACAAACTGGCTTTATTTTACCTAAATTGCCCCCCCCCCCTCCAGTGTGTACTAGTGCAGTCGGTAACCTTGTCAGTGATCAGCGTAGGAGGTTACTTCCACAAAATGTGGAGAATATGATGTTCATCAAAATTAATTATAAATTCCTCCAGGAAGACCTTTACCAGCAATTGCCTCCACAAAGTACACAGGGACCTGTGATGGTGGATTCCAGTGGGGACAAATTAATACTATGTGAGGATTATGATGTAAAAACTGAAAGGGGTGAAGAATCAGAGGATGAGGATGAGGACAACATCTTGCCACTGTAGAGACAGTTTGTGCAAGGAGAGATTAATTGCTTCTTTTTTTGGTGGAGACCCAAACAAACCAATCATTTCAGCCACAGTCGTGTGGCAGACCCTGTCGCTGAAATGATTGGTTTGTTAAAGTGCGCATGTCCTGTTTATATAACATAACAGTGGGTGGGAGGGCCCAAGGACAATCACATATTGCACATCTTTTTTTTTCTTTGCATTATGTGCTCTTTGCGGCCTAGGTTATAAAACTGCAATCCTGTCTTGCCCGTTTTTATGCTTTTTAAAAAAAATCCAGATCCAAAACACAAATGGAGATCCAGATCTAAAACCAAAATTCAAAACCCAAAAAGTTTATGATGCACATCTCTTCATAAAGCTAACTTTTATAAAAACTTTTTCCTATCTTATCATGTTAATTTGGGTTCATCTGGTGTTTGAAATTATTGGCAAAGCTTTGACAATAAAATATCGAGCAACAAAGGGATTAGAGGTAAATCTGCCAGAAAATGGGAACCTATTTTAACATAAACAAAATGTTCTTATTGGCAGGGGTGTAAATACAGGAGACAGTGGAGGCAGTTTGCCTCCAAATGCCATCCCTGAAGGAAGCACCCTGATCTCTACCATAGCTCCAGTTTCTGCTTTATGTGCCATAGAGCAGGAATAAGAAGGGAGTGCTGTCAGTGTCCGACTGGGGCATGAAGGGCCCGCTGGGGGAATGCAGTGGTAGAGGCCCATGTCTAGGGGTGTGGTCCCTCTTTAGAGGTGGTGTTGCCAGCAACCACAGAAGTTTGGCTAACCATTAGAGAGTGCATGGTCTGGGCTACTTAATAAATATATATATAATAAATACTGATAAGTTTGGCTAACCATTAGAGAGTGCATGGTCTGGGCTACTTAATAAATATATATATAATAAATACTGATAGTGCATGCATGATAATTTACCAGATTAATAACAGCAATGCACTGTAGAAAATACACTATAGTCCTGTGCAGTATAAGGTAACATTTGTATAATGTATAATTCAAATTCACAATATGGAACCTGATGTCTAGAGGAGGAGGTGGGCCTACGGGTAGTGAGGTCCACCGGGGGGGGGGGGGGGGGTTTCCCTGTACACCTGTGGGCCAGTCCAACCCTGTGTGTTGTGGTCCTGCCTCTCCAAGGACCTCCACCCCAGACTCCGGACCCAGCCAAGTAATGTAGCAGCTAGGCGAGCTCTGTTGGAAGTTTGAAAGCCAGAAGTTCTCTTTGTTTTGACAAGCTGTACTGTGCATAGAGTTTAAAATGTAGTTGGTTACATGTTCAGACTAGTGGTCATTTTTTTTAAAAAGTGCAACTATCTTGTTCACCCTCTTTAAAATGTATTAATGCTTAGTCAAATATTATTGTTAACTCCTTTTTTAATTCTGTTAATTCTTGTCCTTTTCTCTATTTCAGTTTTTAGTTGTATCTGAATAAGATAAAATGGACACTTAAATTACAATGGTCTACCCCAAAGAAGAAGTGAAAAGAGTCTGGTGAAACTAGTGTTTGTGTTTTGTGCAAATCCGGGGGGCATAAAAAGTTGTATGGGATAGACTCTGCTGATCCAGTTAAATAAGCTAGTGTTCTGTTAAATGATCGTGTCATTTTAGAAAAAGAGACTTTTTTTCTATAATATGACATGATATAAACCTTACATTCATTCTATGGTCAAAAAGAACAATCAAAACGTCAGGCCAGGAATCATCACAAAAGACACAAAAAATCACTAAGAAAGAACCCATACAGTAAGAAAGAAAATGCATGCTCAGATTACGTGGATCTAAACTACAGTCAACAGTATGTATTAATTGCCACCAGTCCAAAAATAAGAAAGATACAGAACATTTCTGCATCTGTAAACCTGGAAGAGCACAGGAATTTCTGGAAACAACAATGGGGGTCATTCCGAGTTGTTCGCTCGTTATTTTTTTGTCGCAACGGAGCTATTAGTCGCTAATGCGCATGCGCAATGTCCGCAGTGCGACTGCGCCAAGTAAATTTGCTATGCAGTTAGGTATTTTACTCATGGCATTACGAGGTTTTTTCTTCGTTCTGGTGATCGGAGTGTGATTGACAGGAAGTGGGTGTTTCTGGGCGGAAACAGGCCGTTTTATGGGTGTGTGCGAAAAAACGCTACCGTTTCTGGGAAAAACGCGGGAGTGGCTGGAGAAATGGAGGAGTGTCTGGGCGAACGCTGGGTGTGTTTGTGACGTCAAACCAGGAACGAAACTAACTGAACTGATCGCAAATGCCAAGTAAGTGTGGAGCTACTCAGAAACTGCTAAGAAGTGTCTATTCGCAATTCTGCTAATCTATCGTTCGCAATTTTGATAAGCTAAGATTCACTCCCAGTAGGCGGCGGCTTAGCGTGTGCAAAGCTGCTAAAAGCAGCTTGCGAGCGAACAACTCGGAATGACCCCCAATGTTTTTTAAAGATGGCATTTTTGAAAGAACTTGAATAACATATCAAGTGTGTTCACCTCAGATATTATGTATCATAGTAAATAGAGATGAGCGGGTTCGGTTTCTCTGAATCCGAACCCGCCAGAACTTCATGTTTTTTTTCACGGGTCCGAGCGACTCGGATCTTCCCGCCTTGCTCGGTTAACCCGAGCGCGCCCGAACGTCATCATGACGCTGTCGGATTCTCGCGAGGCTCGGATTCTATCGCGAGACTCGGATTCTATATAAGGAGCCGCGCGTCGCCGCCATTTTCACACGTGCATTGAGATTGATAGGGAGAGGACGTGGCTGGCGTCCTCTCCATTTAGATTATAAGAGACTGAGAGAGATTTACTGGAGCTGACTAGGAGGAGTACTGTTACTGTAGAAGTGTAGAGACTGAGTGGAGAGAGTTTACTAGTGAGGACAGTGCAGTTTACTTTATAATCCGTTCTCTGCCTGAAAAAAGCGATACACAGCACACAGTGACTCAGTCACATACCATATCTGTGTGCACTGCTCAGGCTCAGGCCAGTGTGCTGCATCATCTATTATCTATATATAATATTATATATATCTGTCTGACTGCTCAGCTCACACAGCTTATAATTGTGGGGGAGACTGGGGAGCACTACTGCAGTGCCAGTTATAGGTTATAGCAGGAGCCAGGAGTACATAATATATTATATAGTGAGTGACCACCAGACACACAGTGCAGTTTATTTAATATATCCGTTCTCTGCCTGAAAAAAGCGATACACACAGTGACTCAGTCAGTCACATACCATATCTGTGTGCACTGCTCAGGCTCAGGCCAGTGTGCTGCATCATCTATTATCTATATATAATATTATATATATCTGTCTGACTGCTCAGCTCACACAGCTTATAATTGTGGGGGAGACTGGGGAGCACTACTGCAGTGCCAGTTATAGGTTATAGCAGGAGCCAGGAGTACATAATATATTATATAGTGAGTGACCACCAGACACACAGTGCAGTTTATTTAATATATCCGTTCTCTGCCTGAAAAAAGCGATACACACAGTGACTCAGTCAGTCACATACCATATCTGTGTGCACTGCTCAGGCTCAGGCCAGTGTGCTGCATCATCTATTATCTATATATAATATTATATATATCTGTCTGACTGCTCAGCTCACACAGCTTATAATTGTGGGGGAGACTGGGGAGCACTACTGCAGTGCCAGTTATAGGTTATAGCAGGAGCCAGGAGTACATAATATATTATATAGTGAGTGACCACCAGACACACAGTGCAGTTTATTTAATATATCCGTTCTCTGCCTGAAAAAAGCGATACACACAGTGACTCAGTCAGTCACATACCATATCTGTGTGCACTGCTCAGGCTCAGGCCAGTGTGCTGCATCATCTATTATCTATATATAATATTATATATATATGTCTGACTGCTCAGCTCACACAGCTTATAATTGTGGGGGAGACTGGGGAGCACTACTGCAGTGCCAGTTATAGGTTATAGCAGGAGCCAGGAGTACATATTATATTAAAATTAAACAGTGCACACTTTTGCTGCAGGAGTGCCACTGCCAGTGTGACTGACCAGTGACCTGACCACACTGACCACCAGTATAGTTAGTAGTATACTTATATTGTGATTGCCTGAAAAAGTTAAACACTCGTCGTGTGACTTCACTTGTGTGTTTTTTTTTTTTTTATTCTATAAAAATAAAACTCATTCTGCTGACAGACAGTGTCCAGCAGGTCCGTCATTATATAATATATAATATATACCTGTCCGGCTGCAGTAGTGATATATATATATATTTTATATCATTTATCATCCAGTCGCAGCAGACACAGTACGGTAGTTCACGGCTGTGGCTACCTCTGTGTCTCTGCACTCGGCAGGCAGTCCGTCCATAATTGTAATACCACCTAACCGTGGATTTTTTTCATTCTTCTTTATACATACATAGTTACATAGACATCTTCTCTTTATCAACCAGTCTATATTAGCTGCAGACACAGTACAGTACGGTAGTTCACGGCTGTGGCTACCTCTGTGTCTGCACTCGGCAGGCAGTCCGTCCATAATTGTATACCACCTAACCGTGGTTTTTTTTCATTCTTCTTTATACATACATAGTTACATAGACATCTTCTCTTTATCAACCAGTCTATATTAGCTGCAGACACAGTACAGTACGGTAGTTCACGGCTGTGGCTACCTCTGTGTCTGCACTCGGCAGGCAGTCCGTCCATAATTGTATACCACCTAACCGTGGATTTTTTTCAGTCTTCTTTATACATACATAGTTACATAGACATCTTCTCTTTATCAACCAGTCTATATTAGCTGCAGACACAGTACAGTACGGTAGTTCACGGCTGTGGCTACCTCTGTGTCTGCAGTCGGCAGGCAGTCCATAATTGTATACTAGTATCCATCTCCATTGTTTACCTGAGGTGCCTTTTAGTTGTGCCTATTAAAATATGGAGAACAAAAATGTTGAGGTTCCAAAATTAGGGAAAGATCAAGATCCACTTCCACCTCGTGCTGAAGCTGCTGCCACTAGTCATGGCCGAGACGATGAAATGCCAGCAACGTCGTCTGCCAAGGCCGATGCCCAATGTCATAGTACAGAGCATGTCAAATCCAAAACACCAAATATCAGAAAATAAAGGACTCCAAAACCTAAAATAAAATTGTCGGAGGAGAAGCGTAAACTTGCCAATATGCCATTTACCACACGGAGTGGCAAGGAACGGCTGAGGCCCTGGCCTATGTTCATGGCTAGTGGTTCAGCTTCACATGAGGATGGAAGCACTCAGCCTCTCGCTAGAAAAATGAAAAGACTCAAGCTGGCAAAAGCAGCACAGCAAAGAACTGTGCATTCTTCGAAATCCCAAATCCACAAGGAGAGTCCAATTGTGTCGGTTGCGATGCCTGACCTTCCCAACACTGGACGTGAAGAGCATGCGCCTTCCACCATTTGCACGCCCCCTGCAAGTGCTGGAAGGAGCACCCGCAGTCCAGTTCCTGATAGTCAGAGTGAAGATGTCAGTGTTGAAGTACACCAGGATGAGGAGGATATGGGTGTTGCTGGCGCTGGGGAGGAAATTGACCAGGAGGATTCTGATGGTGAGGTGGTTTGTTTAAGTCAGGCACCCGGGGAGACACCTGTTGTCCGTGGGAGGAATATGGCCGTTGACATGCCAGGTGAAAATACCAAAAAAATCAGCTCTTCGGTGTGGAGGTATTTCACCAGAAATGCGGACAACAGGTGTCAAGCCGTGTGTTCCCTTTGTCAAGCTGTAATAAGTAGGGGTAAGGACGTTAACCACCTCGGAACATCCTCCCTTATACGTCACCTGCAGCGCATTCATAATAAGTCAGTGACAAGTTCAAAAACTTTGGGTGACAGCGGAAGCAGTCCACTGACCAGTAAATCCCTTCCTCTTGTAACCAAGCTCACGCAAACCACCCCACCAACTCCCTCAGTGTCAATTTCCTCCTTCCCCAGGAATGCCAATAGTCCTGCAGGCCATGTCACTGGCAATTCTGACGAGTCCTCTCCTGCCTGGGATTCCTCCGATGCATCCTTGCGTGTAACGCCTACTGCTGCTGGCGCTGCTGTTGTTGCCGCTGGGAGTCGATGGTCATCCCAGAGGGGAAGTCGTAAGCCCACTTGTACTACTTCCAGTAAGCAATTGACTGTTCAACAGTCCTTTGCGAGGAAGATGAAATATCACAGCAGTCATCCTACTGCAAAGCGGATAACTGAGGCCTTGGCATCCTGGGTGGTGAGAAACGTGGTTCCGGTATCCATCATTACTGCAGAGCCAACTAGAGACTTGTTGGAGGTACTGTGTCCCCGGTACCAAATACCATCTAGGTTCCATTTCTCTAGGCAGGCGATACCGAAAATGTACACAGACCTCAGAAAAAGAGTCACCAGTGTCCTAAAAAATGCAGCTGTACCCAATGTCCACTTAACCACGGACATGTGGACAAGTGGAGCAGGGCAGGGTCAGGACTATATGACTGTGACAGCCCACTGGGTAGATGTATGGACTCCCGCCGCAAGAACAGCAGCGGCGGCACCAGTAGCAGCATCTCGCAAACGCCAACTCTTTCCTAGGCAGGCTACGCTTTGTATCACCGGTTTCCAGAATACGCACACAGCTGAAAACCTCTTACGGCAACTGAGGAAGATCATCGCGGAATGGCTTACCCCAATTGGACTCTCCTGTGGATTTGTGGCATCGGACAACGCCAGCAATATTGTGTGTGCATTAAATATGGGCAAATTCCAGCACGTCCCATGTTTTGCACATACCTTGAATTTGGTGGTGCAGAATTTTTTAAAAAACGACAGGGGCGTGCAAGAGATGCTGTCGGTGGCCAGAAAAATTGCGGGACACTTTCGGCGTACAGGCACCACGTACAGAAGACTGGAGCACCACCAAAAACTACTGAACCTGCCCTGCCATCATCTGAAGCAAGAAGTGGTAACGAGGTGGAATTCAACCCTCTATATGCTTCAGAGGTTGGAGGAGCAGCAAAAGGCCATTCAAGCCTATACAATTGAGCACGATATAGGAGGTGGAATGCACCTGTCTCAAGTGCAGTGGAGAATGATTTCAACGTTGTGCAAGGTTCTGATGCCCTTTGAACTTGCCACACGTGAAGTCAGTTCAGACACTGCCAGCCTGAGTCAGGTCATTCCCCTCATCAGGCTTTTGCAGAAGAAGCTGGAGGCATTGAAGAAGGAGCTAAAAGGGAGCGATTCCGCTAGGCATGTGGGACTTGTGGATGCAGCCCTTAATTCGCTTAACAAGGATTCACGGGTGGTCAATCTGTTGAAATCAGAGCACTACATTTTGGCCACCGTGCTCGATCCTAGATTTAAAGCCTACCTTGGATCTCTCTTTCCGGCAGACACAAGTCTGCTGGGGTGCAAAGACCTGCTGGTGACAAAATTGTCAAGTCAAGCGGAACGCGACCTGTCAACATCTCCTCCTTCACATTCTCCCGCAACTGGGGGTGCGAGGAAAAGGCTCAGAATTCCGAGCCCACCCGCTGGCGGTGATGCAGGGCAGTCTGGAGCGACTGCTGATGCTGACATCTGGTCCGGACTGAAGGACCTGACAACGATTACGGACATGTCGTCTACTGTCACTGCATATGATTCTCTCAACATTGATAGAATGGTGGAGGATTATATGAGTGACCGCATCCAAGTAGGCACGTCACACAGTCCGTACTTATACTGGCAGGAAAAAGAGGCAATTTGGAGGCCCTTGCACAAACTGGCTTTATTCTACCTAAGTTGCCCTCCCACAAGTGTGTACTCCGAAAGAGTGTTTAGTGCCGCCGCTCACCTTGTCAGCAATCGGCGTACGAGGTTACATCCAGAAAATGTGGAGAAGATGATGTTCATTAAAATGAATTATAATCAATTCCTCCGCGGAGACATTGACCAGCAGCAATTGCCTCCACAAAGTACACAGGGAGCTGAGATGGTGGATTCCAGTGGGGACGAATTGATAATCTGTGAGGAGGGGGATGTACACGGTGATATATCGGAGGGTGAAGATGAGGTGGACATCTTGCCTCTGTAGAGCCAGTTTGTGCAAGGAGAAATTAATTGCTTCTTTTTTGGGGGGGGTCCAAACCAACCCGTCATATCAGTCACAGTCGTGTGGCTGACCCTGTCACTGAAATGATGGGTTGGTTAAAGTGTGCATGTCCTGTTTTGTTTATACAACATAAGGGTGGGTGGGAGGGCCCAAGGACAATTCCATCTTGCACCTCTTTTTTCTTTTCTTTTTCTTTGCATCATGTGCTGATTGGGGAGGGTTTTTTGGAAGGGACATCCTGCGTGACACTGCAGTGCCACTCCTAGATGGGCCCGGTGTTTGTGTCGGCCACTAGGGTCGCTAATCTTACTCACACAGTCAGCTACCTCATTGCGCCTCTTTTTTTCTTTGCGTCATGTGCTGTTTGGGGAGGGTTTTTTGGAAGGGACATCCTGCGTGACACTGCAGTGCCACTCCTAGAAGGGCCCAGTGTTTGTGTCGGCCACTAGGGTCGCTAATCTTACTCACACAGTCAGCTACCTCATTGCGCCTCTTTTTTTCTTTGCGTCATGTGCTGTTTGGGGAGGGTTTTTTGGAAGGGACATCCTGCGTGACACTGCAGTGCCACTCCTAGAAGGGCCCAGTGTTTGTGTCGGCCACTAGGGTCGCTAATCTTACTCACACAGCTACCTCATTGCGCCTCTTTTTTTTCTTTGCGTCATGTGCTGTTTGGGGAGGGTTTTTTGGAAGGGCCATCCTGCGTGACACTGCAGTGCCACTCCTAGATGGGCCCGGTGTTTGTGTCGGCCACTAGGGTCGCTAATCTTACTCACACAGCTACCTCATTGCGCCTCTTTTTTTCTTTGCGTCATGTGCTGTTTGGGGAGGGTTTTTTGGAAGGGACATCCTGCGTGACACTGCAGTGCCACTCCTAGATGGGCCCGGTGTTTGTGTCGGCCACTAGGGTCGCTAATCTTACTCACACAGCTACCTCATTGCGCCTCTTTTTTTCTTTGCGTCATGTGCTGTTTGGGGAGGGTTTTTTGGAAGGGCCATCCTGCGTGACACTGCAGTGCCACTCCTAGATGGGCCCGGTGTTTGTGTCGGCCACTAGGGTCGCTAATCTTACTCACACAGCTACCTCATTGCGCCTCTTCTTTTCTTTGCGTCATGTGCTGTTTGGGGAGGGTTTTTTGGAAGGGACATCCTGCGTGACACTGCAGTGCCACTCCTAGATGGGCCCGGTGTTTGTGTCGGCCACTAGGGTCGCTTATCTTACTCACACAGCGACCTCGGTGCAAATTTTAGGACTAAAAATAATATTGTGAGGTGTGAGGTATTCAGAATAGACTGAAAATGAGTGTAAATTATGGTTTTTGAGGTTAATAATACTTTGGGATCAAAATGACCCCCAAATTCTATGATTTAAGCTGTTTTTTAGTGTTTTTTGAAAAAAACACCCGAATCCAAAACACACCCGAATCCGACAAAAAAAATTCGGTGAGGTTTTGCCAAAACGCGTTCGAACCCAAAACACGGCCGCGGAACCGAACCCAAAACCAAAACTCAAAACCCGAAAAATTTCAGGCGCTCATCTCTAATAGTAAATGCATGAAACTATATTGAAAAAAATATATATATACAGCGCCACTTGTGGGATAGATTCCAAAACTACGTTAAAATATTTTTAAAATATTTTTTAAAAAGAGAAAAGCTTTAAAATCATTTAGAAAACACACATAACCTTTTTTAAAGGTGTCTGCCACCCCCTAAATATGCAACGCTGGTGAAGCAGTGCTAAAAATTGTGGAAGAAGTGGGAGATAGGGGTATCGGCGACTTGTGTTGTTTAAAAAATGTATATTAAAAAATCCTTAAATTTATCAGCCAAAAAATAAATATATAAAAATATTCAAATTTATTAAGATATAAAACTTAATAGATGAAAGTACAAATTTTCAACAGTTAAAAAAGTATAAAAATATATATGAATAAATATAAATATAAGGTAGGAGATAAGACTTAGCTTAAAAAGTAGGCAGGGGGTCAGTACAGGGAACCCAACGCGTTTCGTCACATATGACTTCTTCAAAGGGTAGGGACAGAATGATTCCTTAAGCCTATTTATACCCTTACATACTGGGTAAGGAGTAGTGACATCACAGATGGTCATGTGATTCAATCTCAAAGTCTCACAAAAATACACACATGATAGTACTTATTAAACATCACAGCAGGCTATGGGTGCTATTTGGGGCACATTTACATCTAAAACGAATAGTTTATAAGTTTATAAAGTATATATATGAGGTTTTACATGGATTAAATGCATTGTGTGTTTGTGTCGGCCACTAGGGTCGCTTATCTTACTCACACAGCGACCTCGGTGCAAATTTTAGGACTAAAAATAATATTGTGAGGTGTGAGGTATTCAGAATAGACTGAAAATGAGTGTAAATTATGGTTTTTGAGGTTAATAATACTTTGGGATCAAAATGACCCCCAAATTCTATGATTTAAGCTGTTTTTTAGTGTTTTTTGAAAAAAACACCCGAATCCAAAACACACCCGAATCCGACAAAAAAAATTCGGTGAGGTTTTGCCAAAACGCGTTCGAACCCAAAACACGGCCGCGGAACCGAACCCAAAACCAAAACACAAAACCCGAAAAATTTCAGGCGCTCATCTCTAATAGTAAATGCATGAAACTATATATTAACAAATTCAAACCTCAAACTCAAAAGAAAGTATTCTTGCACAAAACAAAGATAACGCTGATCTAAGGTGCTTTGTGTAGACAGTGACAGTGTAGGTTTCTCATACCCAGGAAAAAAGGCATTGTCCCACCTTGTGTATGCATCAAATATTGATTATGGTTTGCTTGTGGATAGAACACAATCTACCAGGGACGTGCGGTGAACTAAATGGCTCAGGAGGCACTGGCTAGAATCAGTGCTAGATTTACATGCAATATATGAGCCAAAGGGTACATCTTGGCATTATACACATGTGCAGTAGTATAAACTCCTGGAAATTTGGTGAGTTTTGGTGTGTGGAAAAGATAGGTAGGTGAGGCACTGTCTCACCTTCCATAAACTTTTTACTCCAGAGTTTTGACTATAAAAATGATTAGAATAATGCAAACAAAATATTTCTAGTATGTTCTTTGCATTTTTCATACACTTTATACAGACAAAACTCTGGCACAAACGTTAGTATAACAGGAAAGGCTCTGCCTCACCTGCTTTACCCAACTGCATGTCACTTGAATCTTCTGATTGTACTGATTTGTGAAGAAGCAAAAAGTTTTAACTTTAAATGAAGTCGGGAGTTTGGTGGTACAGCTGACCTAAATTAATCACAAATAGAGTATGAACAGTCATGGCCAAAGCAATGGGAATGGTTCCTACAAGAATTAGCACCTTCATTCTGTAAATCAACTAATACCCATATTGCCAATGCATACTCAAGCAGTAGACTCATTACCATGTTCAACGGTCAAGGACTATATTGCAGTTATCATGATATACTTTGTTAAAGCTACAGTATATGCTAGCAAATAGAACTATAATCAGAGCTAAAGGACACAGTGTCCTAAAACCACTTTAAATAAATCCTGACAATGCAGAGTGTGTAGAATGTGAGGCATGCATGGTACACACTACATACTGTAGTATTGCTTTTGTTCCAAGATCAACAGGTTCATGATAACCAACTGGATGTTTTATTAGAAGAAACTGATGGTCCAGAAAAGTATACAGGAACATTTGGTATTGATGTTACATAACAAAGTCTCAATAAAGAAATACTGTAGGTGATTAAAACTACTATCCAAAGCTAAAATAAATGTGCACTGTTCCTAGTACCTTCATTCCAAACAGTGACATAAACACACCAAACCAGCTGCCACTTACCATGGCTCAAGCAGATTCACTGCTGAGGCTTCGACTCTCATTTATCCAGGACAGTCCTAACAATAGCACTATGTTTCTCTACACCCTAAGTTTACCCACTGCTCAATCAATCCAGTGCAGTCTACTCACACCACCCTCTCACTTGAACGAAAGAATCTCGACAGTGATTGCTGTCAGCTGCACGTCTCAATGCACTCTAGCCACTGCACACCCGGCTTAGTGCAGCTGGATTCAACCAGCTTTCCAGCCTGTGGACACATGGCTGGATAGAGATCTTCTGACTAGGAGCAGTTTCTCTTTTCCAAATCACCACTCCTAATCCATTCAAAGAATGTCCTCCATTCAGCGGGAGGATTTCTACCTTCTGTGGGTAAGATGCCTACCAGTTTAAACATCGAAATGGTGTTGTCACAACTGAGGGCTGGTGCTGACCAGAGGAAGCCTCAGTTGTAGGGGCTGAGGTGTACGTGAACCTGGGAGGCAGTATAGGGTTCTTGGACTTGCATGAAACCTTTGGAACAAATGCCCGAAGGTGTGACCAAGACAAAATTGTAATAGTTCAGAAGATTTATTAAACACAGTTCATCTGGTAAAACGACAATTCAAAGAAGACAGTGATGCTCAGCAATATGGAATAATGGCATAACAAATAGAATCTCAGTTCCTTAGATATGACAATAGTTAGAATGCTGTTAGAGGTAGTATAACACCGTACAGTCTTGGAAGACCTTATGATGGTGAGTCCTGAAAACTAACAGCTGTCCGCTGTATTGATGGTGTGCGTAGGAACGGGCCAGCAGACAACACACTGGGAGCTGGAGATGCTGGTGCAATGCTGAATAGGGTGAGCACTTGGGAACTGCTGGGGATGCCGGGTGAAACCGGCCCAGGTGGTGAGGGTGCTACGGAGCTCACTGATGGAGTGAGCGTTTGCAAGTAGGAGCAACAATGGTGAACTGTGGAATGATGTTAGAACACCAATGTAGCGGAAAGGTCAGATGACGAAACACTGGTGATGCTGGGGATCGATGAAGGAACACCGATGGTGACTGGAGATCGATGATGGAACACCGATGATAACTGGAGATTGATTATGGAACACCGATGATGACTGGAGATCGATGATGGAACACCGATGGTGACTGGAGATCGATGATGGAACCCCAATGGTGACTGGAGATTGATGATGGAACACCGATGGTGACTGGAGATCGATGATGGAACACCGATGGTGACTGGAGATCGATGATGGAACCCCAATGGTGACTGGAGATTGAAGATGGAACACCGATGGTGACTGGAGATCGATTATGGAACACCGATGGTGACTGGCAGGGCTGGCACCACTGGAAGCTCATATTGAACCACTGCCAATAGCAGAATGCAATGCTGGGACACCGCAGAGTCAGGCTGCACCGCCAGATGGTAGCTGGTGCGGGTCTCTAGTGGAGCTGAACACAGGAGCTGGAATACCTGGAACAATAGCTGAATAACCACAGATAGGAGAGACTTGTATCACTGGGTTTGACAACCAAAGCACTGACATCTTTTCTCTCCCATGAACAGGATATTTATAGCTGCTGGGAAGCAGGCATTGGCTGGCTGATTAAGCAGAGTCCAGAGTGCAGCGGATAGGTTGAAACAAGGACATGTGATTGGAAAAACATGGCTGCGCACATGTTAGCATTTGGAGGGAAAGTCTGTTTGTAATCCATGTGGGAAACGGCAGCAATGGCGGCGAAGGCCGCGGGGGGCAGGAGACGCCAGTCTTGAATATTTCATATGGGAAACAGTAGTAATGGCGGCAGAGGCCACGGAGGGCAGGAGACGCCATTCTTGGAACTAATGAACTAAACTTGAGAATGTCACAATCCTGACTGTAGGTTTATATTTGGTGACTTACCCCTGCCATCTGTCCTGGATCCTGTGTCTTTTCACTCACAGAGTTAAACAGCTTGTCAGCACTATGAGTTTTCCTGAGTTCTCTGCCTGAGAGGTAATCAGCTCCACCTGTGGTGATCTCCTGTGTGAGGCTGAATTCAGTAATCTAAAAGCAAGCATCCTGTGTTTTGCAGAAGTCCAGGCTTCAGTGTTCTCTTGGCCTGCTAGGCCTCATTCTACATCACAGCCTTGGCTAGAGTAGTCACATGACAGTGACATCACCTAATCCTGCCCACCAATCATCAAGGACCAGGAAGTATAAATCAGGAGGCTGAGTTGGAATCTGGGCCAGTTCCTTGTGTCACATACAGCCTTGTGTGGGTCTTAAGCTGAGCTCCCTAAAGGTAACCTTTGTACCTAAGTTCCTGTGGAAACTCTGTTCCCTTGTTACCGTTTGGTTTACTTGTGTGTTGCCATTTGATTTCACCATTTCCCTGAGTCTCAATGTAAAGGTACAGCTGCAATGTTTCGTCTTAAAGGCACAGTACTGAATTCCGTGTTCTCCACTGAAAACCACAGCTGTCGTGTTTCAGTTTTACTACTGTTGTAGTTGGGATCTCCAGGGCTCAGTACCTCGTGCCTCAGCATCTCCGTGCTTCCAGCATCTCCGTGCCTCAGCATCTCCATGCCTCAGCACCTCCGTGCTTCCAGCATCTCTGTGCCTCAGTACCTCCGTGCCTCAGCACCTCCGTGCCTCAGTACCTCCGTGCTTCCAGCACCTCCGTGCCACAGCACCTCCGTGCCTCAGTACCTCCGTGCCTCAGTACCTCCGTGCCTCAGTACCTCCGTGACTCAGCATCTCCGTTCCTCAGCCCCTCAGTGCCTCAGTACCTCCGTGACTCAGCATCTCCGTACCTCCGTGCCTCAGTACCTCCATGCCTCAGTACCTCCGTGCCTCAGCACCTCCGTGCCTCAGCACCCCAGTGTCTCTACGCACCCCAGTGTCTCTACGCACCCCAGTGCCTCTACGCACCCCAGTGCCTCCACGCACCCCAATGCCTCCACGTACCCCAGTGCCTCCACGTACCTCAGTGCCTCCACGTACCTCAGTGTCTCCAAGCACCTCAGTGTCTCCAAGCACCTCAGTGTCTCCAAGCACCTCAGTGTCCCCAAGCACCTCAGTGTCCGCAAGCACCTCAGTGTCCGCAAGCACCTCAGTGTCTCCAAGCACCCCGTGCCCTTTAGCACAATTATACCTGGTATTCTTCACTGATTCATCAGTGCCTTTCCAGTTCTGTCTTTCAGGAGACCTTCAGCATGCCTCCTGTCTGCCGACCTAATCCTGCATGAGGAGAACCTGGATTCGGCCATCTCTGCTGCGGTTCCTCTTCCCAGTCACCGGAAGAAACCCAGAGTCCACAACAGTCCCAAACCAGGTCAGTGGTAGTATTCATATAATCCTCCAGTCGCCTGCACAGACTTCACTAACACCGGGTTCACAAAACCTTAGTCATGACAGTAGGAACTGGCCACATGGACCCGGCCGAAAGTGTTTGTCTGACGCATGACCTCCTAAGCAATATTGCAGGACGCTTGGAAGGTCTGGAGTCGACTCAGCATCGATTGGCACAGTGTCTGCAGCGGAATTCGTCCTCCAGAGATTCTATGACCTTCTGCTCTAAGACTCCTGACCAACTGCAGATTTTCTACCAGATGTTACTACAGTTACAAGAACTTTTGCCTAGTATTCTCTCTGTGATGCCTAATCTCCTCAGGAATACTACCAACGTTGTTGATCCTGTTTTGTCCCATCCAGTTAATAGAGTCTCTTCCTCTGCGCAAGGGAAAGTTTTTCATCAGAGCTATCCACGGCCCAAGCTCTCTGAAGCTGAACGTCAGCGGCGTAAGGAGCTACATCTCTGTCTTTACTGTGGAAATTCTGGTCATTTTGTTAAAGACTGCATTCTTCGCAAGCCAGGTAATAGTGACAAATCTCAGTATCATAGTGCTCATGTCTACAAGTCATCCACAGTATCCGATCCTTCTGCTGCTGACGGGGGTATCAAGAAGGCTACTCTTCTGAGAGAGACTCAAATTTATGACTGGGGTCCGGTGGTTAAAAGACCTTATCCCAAGTTGGGTGTCCAGAGAAGAATGTTCAAGCCATTTACAGTCACAGAGGAGTCCGTGTCCACAGCCCCAGGAGGGGCGTTTTCAGAGCGTCCTGCCCCAGGAGGGGCATCTTCAGAGCGTCCAGCCCCAGGAGGGGCGTCTTCAGAGCGTCCAGCCCCAGAGAGTCTTCAGAGTGCTGCCCAGCCAGAGATTCTACAGAGTGCTGCCCAGCCAGAGATTCTACAGAGTGCTGCCCAGCCAGAGATTCTACAGAGTGCTGCCCAGCCAGAGATTCTACAGAGTGCTGCCCAGCCAGAGATTCTACAGAGTGCTGCCCAGCCAGAGATTCTACAGAGTGCTGCCCAGCCAGAGAGTCTACAGAGTGCTGCCCAGCCAGAGAGTCTACAGAGTGCTGCCCAGCCAGAGAGTCTACAGAGTGCTGCCCAGCCCCGTGAAGAGGGGGCTCTTGCCTCAGCCCAGCCCCGTGAAGAGGGGGCTCTTGCCTCAGCCCAGCCCCGTGAAGTGGGGGCTCTTGCCTCAGCCCAGCCCCGTGAAGTGGGGGCTCTTGCCTCAGCCCAGCCCTGTGAAGAAAGGGCTCAGCCCGTCCCGGTTCCAGCCGGTCCAGCAATACTCCAGGCCCTGCCTGGTCAGTCCGTCCCGGTTCCAGCCGGTCCAGCAATACTCCAGGCCCTGCCTGGTCAGTCCGTCCCGGTTCCAGCCGGTCCAGCAATACTCCAGGCCCAGCCTGGTCAGTCCGTCCCGGTTCCAGCCGGTCCAGCAATACTCCAGGCCCAGCCTGGTCAGTCCGTCCCGGTTCCAGCCGGTCCATCAATACTCCAGGCTCCGCCTGGTCAGTCCGTCCCGGTTCCAGCCGGTCCATCAATACTCCAGGCTCCGCCTGGTCAGTCCGTCCCGGTTCCAGCCGGTCCAGCAATACTCCAGGCTCCGCCTGGTCAGTCCGTCCCGGTTCCAGCCGGTCCAGCAATACTCCAGGCTCCACCTGGTCAGTCCGTCCCGGTTCCAGCCGGTCCAGCAATACTCCAGGACAAGCCTGGTCCGTCTCCTTTGGCTCCAGCCAATTCAAGTATCCTCGGATCCAATCCAGTCCTACTCGTCCAGCCAAAGCTTTCTTCAGTTTCATCCTCTAAGCTTTCGTCTGATGGTTTTCCACCTATTTACTTTGATGGAGATTTATTGCAATATGCCGCTCTGGTTGAACAATTTCTCTCTCGGATGGAGTCTGATCCTTCAGGTGCAGTAACTCCTTCCAACGTTACTCGATATCTGTTCCTGGCATTCAGAGGAAGAGCTTTGGAGTGGGCCAACATGCTCTTTGAGAGTAATGATCCTGTGTTCCATGACTTACAGACTTTCAGTAACGCTGTAGTTAAAGAATTTAGTCCTAAACCTTTGGAATCTGCATCAACGAAGGTCCTAAATTCTTCTGTATGAATTTCTCAAGTTCCTCTAAGATTCAAGATGGGTGTCCGGAGTCCACCCTTGAAGAGGGGGATACTGTCACAATCCTGACTGTAGGTTTATATTTGGTGACTTACCCCTGCCATCTGTCCTGGATCCTGTGTCTTTTCACTCACGGAGTTAAACAGCTTGTCAGCACTATGAGTTTTCCTGAGTTCTCTGCCTGAGAGGTAATCAGCTCCACCTGTGGTGATCTCCTGTGTGAGGCTGAATTCAGTAATCTAAAAGCAAGCATCCTGTGTTTTGCAGAAGTCCAGGCTTCAGTGTTCTCTTGGCCTGCTAGGCCTCATTCTACATCACAGCCTTGGCTAGAGTAGTCACATGACAGTGACATCACCTAATCCTGCCCACCAATCATCAAGGACCAGGAAGTATAAATCAGGAGGCTGAGTTGGAATCTGGGCCAGTTCCTTGTGTCACATACAGCCTTGTGTGGGTCTTAAGCTGAGCTCCCTAAAGGTAACCTTTGTACCTAAGTTCCTGTGGAAACTCTGTTCCCTTGTTACCGTTTGGTTTACTTGTGTGTTGCCATTTGATTTCACCATTTCCCTGAGTCTCAATGTAAAGGTACAGCTGCAATGTTTCGTCTTGAATTCCGTGTTCTCCACTGAAAACCACAGCTGTCGTGTTTCAGTTTTACTACTGTTGTAGTTGGGATCTCCAGGGCTCAGTACCTCGTGCCTCAGCATCTCCGTGCTTCCAGCATCTCTGTGCCTCAGCATCTCCGTGCCTCAGCACCTCCATGCTTCCAGCATCTCTGTGCCTCAGCACCTCCATGCCTCAGTACCTCCATGCTTCCAGCATCTCTGTGCCTCAGTACCTCCGTGCCTCAGTACCTCCGTGACTCAGCATCTCCGTGCCTCAGCCCCTCAGTGCCTCAGTACCTCCGTGACTCAGCATCTCCGTACCTCCGTGCCTCAGTACCTCCGTGCCTCAGTACCTCCGTGCCTCAGCACCTCCGTGCTTCCAGCACCTCCGTGCCTCAGCACCCCAGTGTCTCTACGCACCCCAGTGTCTCTACGCACCCCAGTGTCTCTACGCACCCCAGTGCCTCTACGCACCCCAGTGCCTCCACGCACCCCAGTGCCTCCACGTACCCCAGTGCCTCCACGTACCTCAGTGCCTCCACGTACCTCAGTGTCTCCAAGCACCTCAGTGTCTCCAAGCACCTCAGTGTCTCCAAGCACCTCAGTGTCCCCAAGCACCTCAGTGTCCGCAAGCACCTCAGTGTCCGCAAGCACCTCAGTGTCTCCAAGCACCCCGTGCCCTTTAGCACAATTATACCTGGTATTCTTCACTGATTCATCAGTGCCTTTCCAGTTCTGTCTTTCAGGAGACCTTCAGCATGCCTCCTGTCTGCCGACCTAATCCTGCATGAGGAGAACCTGGATTCGGCCATCTCTGCTGCGGTTCCTCTTCCCAGTCACCGGAAGAAACCCAGAGTCCACAACAGTCCCAAACCAGGTCAGTGGTAGTATTCATATAATCCTCCAGTCGCCTGCACAGACTTCACTAACACCGGGTTCACAAAACCTTAGTCATGACAGAGAAGCTGCTGTGACAGCGCTGCGGAATCACAGGGAGGAGATGTGAAGTGAAGACATCAGCATTCTACATGCTGACAACGCAGATGAGATCCCACCCTGGAATGCTGGGCCAGTCTCAGGAGACACTTGAAAGGTAAATAATGATGTCCAGTCAGGGGCGGATTGGGAACAAAAAGCGGCCCTGGAAAAATTTGTACTAGTGGCCCCACTTGGCAGCACCAGAGGTGCAAGGTCTAGCCATGGGCCATGGCAGCAGCACCCTCCCCCCAAGACTTTCCAGATAGTGGGGATGTCCAGCATCAAGGGGAAGTTAAAAGGAAATAAAATTAAATATTATGAGCACATTATATGATACACCTTTAGAATTTAGGAAACTATATAATTCTTTAGAAATATATATTTTCTTGCTTATTACACCAACAGTATCCCAATTACTATCCATTCAATCTTATATGTCAGCCAAGCAGGCAGACAGAGCATACACTAGATCATCTGCAATCACAGGCTACGTGGCAAAGTCATTTTCATATATGCAAATTGTTGGCATCTTATTCATTATGTCTATAAATAGGACCACATGTCCTCAAACAAAACAGGCCCTGCGGGTGCGCCGGCCCACCGGGTATCTTCCCTGTAGACCCTATGGCCAATCCGCCTCTGTGTCCAGTTACCCGGATTGTGACAGGTGTTTTCTATTATGGATGCCCTAATATGTGATTTTAAACCAGAGCCGGCCCTAACCAATATGATGCCCTAGGCAAAATTTTGACTGGTGCCCCCTAGCACCACCGCTGGTTCCGCCTCTGACCTTTCACCTCTTTCCCAGCACCATCACCCCTCACCTATAGCAGTCCTTATTTTGGTGTTTTTACCGCCCATATTTTAAATAGGAACAGTTTGCACATTTGGCGCACAGACCGAAAAGGGGTGTGTTTTTGCTGGCAAGGGGCATGGCCACACAATAGTAACCCCAATTCCAATTACGCCACACAGTACTGCAACTTTATTCACATTTGATCATGCGATAGTGTCCATAATTCATATTACATCCCACAGCAGTTTCACTTTACCTTATAAACGTTACTCCTCACAGGAGAGCTCCTTATTCACATTACATCACACTGAATTGCTCCTTATTCACATTACACCACACTCTATTGCTCTTTATTCACATTAGATGACACAGTATTGCCCTTTCTATATGCAATGCCACATAGTAGAGCACCTTATACACATAATGCCACACATTAGTAATGCATTTATACATCTAATTCCACACAGTAATGCCCCTTACACATATGAGACACCTTATTAATGTCCTTATAAACATAATGCGCCTTACACATTATGACAGCCTTTAATAATGCCCTTTTACACATAATGTCTCTTACACATATGCCGCACATTATTAATACCCTTATACACATAATGACACACATAGTGCCCCCTACACATTTGCTGCACATTATTAGTGCCCCTATACACATAATGACACACATACAGTAGTACCCTGTTACACATATGCCGCTCATTATTAATGCCCTTATACACATAATGACACACATAGTGCCCCTTACACATATGTTGCACATTATTAATGCATTTTTACATGACACACATAAATCTCCTTACACATATTCCGAACACTACTGCACAACCAACCCACTCACATGCACACAGCACTCACACTGCCACTAACACTGTGACCTCTGCCTCTGCTTGGATACAGAGGTGTACTCATAAATCTTGCCTCAATGCTAATGTCGGGCACACCTTTTTTTATGAAAATGCATCTTATTTGCATTGCTATGTGGCTAGGATGCACAAGCAGCTTCTGCTGATTAAAATGATATGCAGTATGCCTATATACTGTGTGAGACTGTGGCTGTGGCTGTATCTGCATATGAAATGCTACACACAGAATATAGGCATGCTGCATATCATTTTAATCAGCAGAAGCTGCTGATGCCCCTAGGCATATCAAATGCCCTAGGTAATTGCCTAGTTTGCCTATGCCTATGGCCGACTCTGTTTTAAACCAGCACAATAATTCCAAGATTATGTGTGACTTTGTATCCACAAAATAGCCTTTTGACTGTTACATAAATTACAGTTCAGTGTGATACACAACCTGATATATTACTGTGAACAGTATGAAATTTTTTTGATTATAACCTCAAGATAACTTGTCATTTATACAGTATAGGTCATTTTATGATTATTTTATTTGTGTTATGCCATTTTATGCTACATTGTTTTATTAAACTTATTTCATATGATATCCTCTTTCGGCACTCCAACCTCTCTTTTTTCCTCATTTATCTTGCCTGGATACGCCATGTGGTGGGAGATGCCTGGTGTGAGTGAGCTGACAGGTCCTGTGCAATTACATTACCATCAGGCATCTTTTTGTTCCGAAATAGCATGTTATTTACATTGCTATGCAAATAGGATGCATAAGCAGCATATGCTGATTAAAATAAAATGTGGCATGCCTATATTCTGTGTGCGTCCGCAACTGTATCTGCATGTGAAATTGTACGTTACAGTGTTTACTTGTAAACTCTGTAGTGTGCCATTTTTTATGAAGATACACAGTAGCCACGGTGGCACACAGAATATAGGCATGCCGCATATCTTTTTAAATAACATAAGCTGCTTGTGCGTCTTATTTGCATAGCGATGTGAAAAGACGCATTTTAATGGAAAAAGTCACACAAAAAGACGTTCAGCCCTACCAAGTTATGACAAAGAATGTCCTGACTAGAAGGTCTGTTTAATGTACCAGGAGGCTAGATGTATGTGGACACATCTGTAATCAACATTCCGAGATGAAAAGAAGCCGTGACAAAGCACAATCTTATTAAAGTGACAAAGCACAAAATTAACTTGAAAAAGAAAGCGTTACACATTTTTAAAGAACATTTTAAGGTCTAGATGAAAAAAATGAATTTGCTCTTTATCACAAGTTTACCAAGTTTCTAACAATTCAAGACAGAGTATCTCAAATAGGTTAATGTTTGTGCTTTATCGAGGAAATCCCTTCTTGACAGATGACAGTTGTGAGAGAGCTCAAACCTCATAAATGGAACGAAAACTGATCCAATAGTAGCTGATTATGTACTCCATGTTAAAGAAAAGGAGATAACACATACAAATAATTTGTTAAAGAATAGTTTACTGAAAAATCCAAATATATCTTAGAACCTATAAACAAGGAATTTCCCAAAGACAAATCTGCAACTGAGTCTGCACTCTAAGAAATGAGTGATGCTCTTCGATGCTTAGAAGTAACAAGTTCCAGAGGTTTAATAGAGACATTACTGAAATATGAACTTACATCCACATCTGACTACCTATCGTGTGATGTTTTTTTGAAGAAACCAGACAAAGCACAACTAAGCAAAAAAACTTGAAAGACAGTTTTGAAATAAGGATGATTTAATTGCTCTGCTACAAATATCAGAGGAGAGAATAGCTGTGGTGATTGACTTCATGGCATATGCGTGAAAAGAATATGTCAACTGGCTCTCGCGTAAAACATCTGGAGATTACTTTGGCTACTTGTGAAAAAAATTCTGAAGGCTGTTTGTGCATTGATATTGTTTTTGACTTGTATGAAGATAAAATTATTAAAAACTGGAAACAACTCAGGCAGACAAATGTTGATCCTATAGATGTATCTCCCAAAAACCTAAAGTTGGTGCTTCCTGTCAACATGGATTCCTTCTGGCATGAAACAGTGCAAAAGCTTTGTATTTGGGGTGGAAGTTATGAACATAACCCAAAAACATACTTGAAATTGGTGGAAGGACCTGTAAATTTGGTGCCATCAGGATCATTAAACATATTGAATACATTGTTGAAACAGGCTCCGTTGAAAGTTGGGATTGCCTCAGCTGACATGGATGTCATGGCCTCTACACTATACCATTTTAAAAAGAGTTTTCTGAAAGGTGGATAATCAAAGATACATGAGCAACTGTCCGTCACAAAATAATGGAAAATACAGATGGAGCCACGCTAGTCATGGCTAAGTCTGTGACTAGGCGTGCCCTCACAGGCGCGCCTATCACTGAGAGCATCCCTGTCCACCTGGACATGCACGCCTGTGACAGAGACGTGCCACATTCACTTGAATGGAAAGTGTCTCCATCTGTGCACCTGGACAGAGACGCTCTGAATGGGAGCGTCTCTGTGCACTCTTGGCGTGATTAGGCAGACGGATCGCCTAGTCACACCGGGAGTGCTTGTTTGCAAAGGAGCCACCTCAGATGAGAATGGCTCCATCTGCATGGATGCCATTCTTTTATCCATTCTACCTGCCCTACACAGTTTTACTGGTTCTGATACAGAAAGCAAGATAGAGCCAAAACTTATGGCTCTTAAAACAGTAGTTTCATCAGGAAAACTTTTGACACATTTTGGGGTTGCTCTTCTTGATGAAGAAATTATACAAAATGCTGCACTGTTTATTACAATGTTCTTGGTTCATCAAAAATAATCTGTGATGGGGAACGATATGAGTAGTACAACAAAGCAAAGACTATACATTTTTCTCAACTGTGTCCACCTTCCTCAACAATGCTCTTCATATCAAGCATGCCTTAAATGCTACATGTGGATCAATGTGCTGAAGGGAAACCCAACATTGAGCCCACTACAATATGGTTATATAGAAGAATACAAAGCTTTTAAGCAGATCATAATGATGGAACATTGAAGACATCCTCAATATGTTTCTCCTTCTACCTGCCAGGAATGTGCAAGAGCTAATATTTGCCCTTGCTGAGTTGAATCGATACCTTGCTGTCTGCTTTGTAAATGAAAAGAGCAGAATCTATGCTTCAAGGCCCTAACTGTGTGGAGTTTGTATATTCTCCCCGTACTTGCGTGGGTTTCCTCCGGGTACTCCGGTTTCCTCCCACAATCCAAAAATATACTGGTAGGTTAATTGGCTCTCAACAAAATTAACCCTAGTGTGAATGTGTGTGTGTGTACATGTGATAGGGAATATAGATTGTAAGCTCCACTGGGGCAGGGACTGATGTGAATGGCCAAATATTCTCTGTAAAGCGCTGCGGAATATGTGTGCGCTATATAAATAACTGGTAATAAATAAATACATAAATAATGTTTAAACAAGAGTGAAATTAAAATAATGTATTATGTAATTTTGTGTTTTACATTTTCCATTGTCATGTAAATGGAATAACAAATTGTTTATTTGAGAATTTCATGTAAATAGGTTTAAAACATGATTTGGTATCATTACATTTGGAGCACATTCATTGTAATTTTTGAACTTAGTATGCCTGAGAACACATAAATTAATATACCAACTAGAGATGTGCAGTGGGCATTTTTTGTGTTTTGTGTTTTGGTTTTGGATACGGGTCAGCGGTCGTGTTTTGGATTCGGACGCATTTTAGCAAAACCACCCTTTCGGGTTTTGGATTCGGATGCGTTTTGGATTTGGGTGTTTTTTTTTTTTTTTTTTTAAACTCAAAAACAGCTAACATCATAGAATTTGGGGGTCATTTTGATCCTATAGTATTATTAACCTCAATAACAATATTTTCCACTAATTTCCAGTCTATTCTGAACACCTCACACCTCACAATATTATTTTTAGTCCTAAAATTTGCACCGAGGTCGCTGGATGACTAAGCAAAGCGAACCAAACACCTGGCCCATCTAGAATTAGACTCCAGTATCTTGTGAATTATAAGGCAATATCACTGGAATTATTTGTTCTAATCAATGGAATTATTGGTCCAAATCACTGGAAGAAAATGACAAAATCACTAGAATTAAAAGCCAGTATCACAGGAATTATATCAAATGGCAGTACCACTGGACGTATACCGAAGTGTCAGACAGGATGGCACTTTCAAAAAAATAGTCCCCAAACAGCACATGATGCCAAGAAGTAGCTGTCCCATATGTACCAAGAAGTAAGAGGGCAATGAGGTAGCTGTATGACTAAGCTAAGCGACACAAGTGTACGGCACAAACACCTGGCCCATCTAGGAGCGGCACTCAAGTGTCAGACATGATGGCACTTTAAAAAAACCTTTTTTTATATGATAGGGACAAACCCACTGTCCTAACAATTGGCAGGGCTGATTAAACAAACATCCAGGGGGAAACTCCTGAATCCAGTTTGTAACCCTGGGTAAAAAAATGTATTACCCGGGATACAATAATAATCACTAAGGCTCCACTATAGTGATGTAGATGAGATATCCCCCCCAGTGGACCCCACATGGGAGTCCTTCCGCGACACGCCATTGATGGAGGGGGAGTGTGTGCCTGAATGCTGCTGTAGTGTTGGCAGTGAATGCATGGTGGAAAGGTCTGTGGGTGCTGCTGGTGTGTTACTGGTTAATGCAATGGAGCAGAGTGGGTATCAGGGTGCTGTTTGGGTATTGGCAGTGAAGACAGTAGGAAGAGTGTGTGGATGCTCCTGGGGTGTTGGCAGTGTATTAAGAGTGGAAAGTATGTGTCTGGGTGCTGATGTGCTGTTGGAAGTGAATCAGGCCTGCCTACTGCAAAAATCTGATATAAATGACTGGCGATGGGGTGGGGCTTGACTATTTGTGTTATTAGGCCACATCCCCTTACAGCAAAATGCAGTGAAACATGTGTATATAAATAGGTGTAGGGCCAAAATGATGCAATTAGCATATAATTTCAGCTCTAGGCCCCACACCCTCTTACACGGGCTGCAGTGTGAGGCATTATTCTACCCATTCAGCCCACTTCACTAGAATTGGGCGGGATGTGGGAGAAGTATCCAGTCTTCTAGAAGCCAAGGGAACTTTGTTAAAAGTACAAGAGTTTCCCAAAGGTTCCAGGAGAGCAGATAAATATAAAGAGATTGCAGGGGGATGGGGAAAGTTTGTTTAGGTGCTGCTGGGTTGTTAGTAGTGACTGTGAGTTAATGGAGTGTGTGCCTAAGTGCTGCTGAGATTGGAGTGCTGATCTTGAAAGCGAGAGGATTGAAACACCAACAAATATCTTGCCTATGGGCTCCTTATATGAACCTAAGCCCCTGCTCACTAGCATCTAGTTATTATGTAAAGCTTTCTATATACAGTCTTGATTGGTCTCCAAAGGGTACAACCAGGGCCGGCTCCAGGCCTACTAGCACCCTGAGCGAGAAAATGTAAAAGTGCCCCCCCCCCACCCATGCGCGCGCCTTCGGCGCGCGCTCCTGGAAAAGTGGGCGTGGCCTCCTGAAAAAGTGGGCGTGGTCTCGCCCCCCCAGCAGTGCCAGCTACACATGACATGCCCTCCAGCAGTGCCAGCTACACATGACATGCCCTCCAGCAGTGCCAGCTACACGTGACATGACTCCCAGCAGTGCCAGCTACACATGATAGTGTTCACTTTTTAGGGCAGGTTGCTGATCACAGGGAGGGCACATTTTTAAGTTAGGTGGGCAAAATGATGTACATATTGTAATGCTTGTTGTTCCCATTTCAACACACTAAAGCAAGGACAGTGCGCGCCGAAGGCGCGCAGCAAAAATTTAGGGGAGTTACTTCGTGGGGAAGGTGCGTAGCCACATTATAGTGGCAATTCACATTACACCACACAGTAGTGCAGCTAATACACATTGCACCAGGTAGAACCTCCTATAAGAGCACGTTAGACACATAGCGCCAGGTAGAGCACTGAGACACACTGCCCAGCCACAGACGCCTAGCGGGAACACTACATGATATGCCCCCTAGCAGTGCCAGCTACACATGACATGCCCCCCAGCAGTGCCAGCTACAGGTGACATGCCCCCCAGCAGTGCCAGCTACATAAATGGCCACACAGTTCCAGATGGATAAATGCCCCCACAGTGCAGATATGCCCCCACAGTGCCAGATACATTAATGCCCTCACAGTGCAAGAAATGCCCCCACAGTGCAAGAAATGCCCCCACAGTGCCAGATACATTAATGCCCTCACAGTGCAAGAAATGCCCCCACAGTGCAAGAAATGCCCCCACAGTGCCAGATACATAAATGCCCCCACGGTGCCAGATACATAAATTCCCCCACGGTGCCAGATACATAAATGCCCCCACGGTGCCAGATACATAAATGCCCCCACGGTGCCTGATACATAAATGCCCCCACGGTGCCTGATACATAAATGCCCCCACGGTACCTGATACATAAATGCCCCCACGGTGCCTGATACATAAATGCCCCCACGGTGCCTGATACATAAATGCCCCCACGGTGCCTGATACATAAATGCCCCCACAGTGCCTGATACATAAATGCCCCCACAGTGCCAGATATTCCCCCACAGAGCCAGATAAATGCCTCCACAGTGCCAGATAAATGCCCCCACAGAGCAAGATAAATGCCCCCACAGAGCCAGATAAATGCCCCCACAGAGCCAGATAAATGCCCCCACAGTGTCAGATAAATGCCCCCACAGTGCAAGATAAATGCGCCCACAGTGCAAGATAAATGCCCCCACAGTGCCAGATAAATGCCCCCACAGAGCCAGATAAATGCCCCCACAGAGCCAAATAAATGCCCCCACAGTGCCAGATATGCCCCCACATTGCCAGATATGCCCCCCACAGAGCCAGAAATGCCCCCACAGTGCCAGATAAATGCCCCCACAGTGCCAGAAATGCCCCCACAGTGCCAGATAAATGCCCCCACAGTGCCAGAAATGCCCCCACAGTGCCAGATAAATGCCCCCACAGTGCCAGAAATGCCCCCACAGTGCCAGAAATGCCCCCCACAGAGCCAAAAATGCCCCCTGTGTGCCAGAAATGCCCCCACAGTGCGGATCCCCCCCTAAAATACCTGCGGCGATGGGGAGAAGTACTGGTGTCCGCCTGTCCGAGTGTGGGAGTGCTGGCGGGCGGCCGGGCGAGTGAGCCTGGGTCTGGGTCCGGGTCCGGGCGTGCGGGCGTGCGGCCACTTGCGTGCGCTATGCACGTTGCGCGGCGCCGGCGTCTGACGTTAGACACCGGCGCCGCGCAGCGCGCATAGCGCACACACGGCGGGACGGGCCAATGCTATGCTGCACACACAGGGCCGGCTCCAGCATCGAATATGGCGGCGCCAGCGCGGCGCCCATTAAGGGTGGCGCCCTGCACGGCCGCTCTATTCGAACATGCCTAGAGCCGGCCCTGGGTACAACCACATGTTTTTTTAGGAGGTGCCTGTGTGTTAGAGCTTGAGCTCATAAGGTAAACTGGAGTACCTTAAAGTTCAGGATCACACTGACAATATTATTTATATTATTATACAGGGTGGTCAATAAGTCTGGAAACACCCTTATAAAAAGGAAATTAGTTTGTGTTAGTGCCATTGTCATTAATGTCACTACTTGCAAAAAAAAAAAAAAACCTCAGTTAAAACTCAAGATTGAATAAAGATATGTTGTTGTGTTTCTTATGAAATTCTGCATCTGTTTGATATGTCACATGACTATCTTCCAAATTGAAACATTAGAGTTGTATCCAAGATAGCCAACTCCAAGATGGTCACCATACCGGTGACATACCCTAGAAAGATTTCTCCACTCTCATATCATATGTGTAGACATGGGATTAATATTTACATTCTCATTTCATTTATATAAGGTATTTCCACACTTATTGTCCACCCTGTGTTTTCAAGCTAGCACTAAACTACAATACATTAGACCAATATAGAGAAAATGGTAGCTTAGCTATCATCTTGTTAATCATCATACTGTATCTATTTCCCTACAAAGTTCACAGGCTGTACTGTCCCTCTTATGGACAAATATCCTGGGATTACCTAAGTGTCCAAGGGGCTGTAATGGATATGCAGAGGCTTTTCTCTCATTTTCTTAATACCACTGTCGTGTATGTGCCATTAGGTCTACTTGCTCTCTTTATGGAACAATATGGACCATGTAATATTAATATATTAAAGAAGTATAGTGAGAATAGTAATGATAGTGGTTCTCCATGTTAACTCTCTCCATGCTTTTTTAATGGGGATGAAGGGTGTAAAATCACTGTTTTACAATTGCCCCATAATCTAGAACCTTATTTGCCCATATATTGTTGTAGATCAGTTTGTGTTAACTTGTGACCACCTGGTGAAATTCCAGAAACAAACATGACAACCTGACTTCACACAATGAACACAAATCTTAAACACACCTCAAAAGCCTTCTGTACCTATTATCCAAATGGCATTTTGAAAGGCAATTAGTCCATAGTTGAATCATGTACAGTACATCTTGGGTCGCTGGGCCAGTTTGGGCCATAAAAATGTCTGGCCTTTGAGCCCTTATTACAGTGGTGTAAATAGAACATTAAGGGGCAGGTAAGGTAAACCTTGGAGAGTGATAAAGTGGAGAGAGATTAACTGCAAATCCAATCAGTTCCTAACTGTAATTTTTCAAACACAGCCTGCAACATGGCAGCTGTGAGCTGATTAGCTTGTACTTCATCTATCTCCACTTTACCAGTCTCCAATGCTTAGTACACCCCCAAATACACTAATGATTAATAGCTGAAGCAGAAAAAAATAGTGTTTCTAGACAATTTTAAGCATAAATTCAGGACTTTTCTTTACCCAAATACACCATGTTTCCAATGTACCATCCATGAAGTGAGGGCTGTCAAAGTCTGGGAATTGGCAGTGAAACAGAGGTTACTGGAAGCTTGGTGACTGAGTAAATGGGTTTCTTTGGATGGTCCCCAATGTAAGATGGTGATGTACAGGGATGAAAAGACCTTAGAGGTGCCCAAAGATCATCACCCTAGAACCAGCAGAACAAATGTTAGAAGCAGTGTTGGAAAGTGGAGCAGATACCAGAGAAATTACTGTAGTATGAGGCAGCAGCTCACCAGGGTAAGATTAAAAGTCCAGGTCCAGGTATTTTGAAGTTTGAAATAAATATTAACCCCTTCATTTATGGATGAAACGTTCACAGTAGCCCCTGGCAGGTAGGAAAAAAACACAGAAGGGGAAACATAATAGCCTGTGACATCAGACAGACATGTCAGGACCTCATCAATGACTGCAGGTTACAGGGTATTACATTTTACCCTGGAAGTCAAAACACAGAGAACAAGGTTCAGAAGACAAGCACTAATGCTTTCCCCCACTAAGTCTCTTACTTCTGTGGACATTAAAATAACGGTGTGCTATAGTAGGAGTACCAGCATATAAACCTCAAGGTTGTGACAGGTTGTGCGTAATATGTAATTTTTTTTTCCAGAATTTAGTATTGTTGCTTGGTGTCAGATTGATCAGCCTGTATCTGTGTGGTAGGTGGAATATGGGTATGTCTTTTAGTTTAGAGTGGGTGCTTCGGTATGTGATCTTCCTCTCTGTTTCTTCATTTCCTCCTCCCTCTCTACCATTTTTTGGGGGATATATTTTGTTGATTTGGTGAGTTATTGGCGGAAAACAATTGCAGACCAATAGCCATCTTGCTACACTGGCAAAGTGCGCTCAAAATCAATACAATACATTAATTTCACCCAACTGGGGTCAGTGGTCCACCTGCCCAGGTGGGCTTTAGGTGTATTTTTGGTATGGGATTTGGAGACCTCTCACTTCTCTGCAGTTGTTGTTTGGCAATCGGATCATGCAGATGTTAGAATTAAACTTTCCTTGTCAACTGGCTCCACTGATTAGCTGGCCATTCTTTCTTCCACCGCAATACTTTGTTAATGAAATGATAAAGCTGACTAATTACATTCAACTCTTCTGGATGAAAATTCACAACATAATTAAGTCTATTACTGGCATACTAATACTACATTCTCTGCTAAATTCCTTACAAATCCTGGCCCATTCCACACACTCTGTGACCACTTCAGAAGTAATCAAGCATATTCTAAATGTGACTAAATGCCACCTCGGAAATTAACCTCCCCTCCCTCCATCTCAGCCACAATTAATGTGATCTGGTCCATTTACAGAATGGAAAAGATCCCCTCTGTGTTGCGTGACACCCAGGCCACTTCAGTAAGGTTTGGACTCCATGAAACACTCACTTTGAGGCTGAACCTCCGTTAAACATGATACAGCAGATATTTTGACTCAGGCAATATACATCAGCTGTTTCTCTTTCATTTCTTTTCCCACCTCACTTTCTATTCCTTCTACCCTGCACCTTTCCTTTTCCATGTCTGATACCCTTTGCCTTTACCTGCTATTCACTCTTGGGTCACTAACAAGATTTCTGATACATCTAAGAGATATCCAACCATTATTTCGACTACTTACTTTCCCATATCTCCTATCTGTTTGTCATTTTTTGTAAATTGGACTGTTTCCCAGTTCCTTTTTATTGTTGACCATGGACTATTTGTTCTTATTCCCCTTATGTTGTACTTTATACTTAATTTTGTTAACTGTATATTTGAAAATATTTTCATAAAAAGATTTTTAAAAAAACCTCTGACTAATTGCACACCATGTGGGCAATGTTCAGGTTCATAGTTCTGCACTATTACTTTGGAGAAGAATCTATCATCAGCCACTAGAGTGTTAAACTAGAGATGTGTGTGGACACCCATGTTTTGGCTTGGGTTATGATTCTACTGTAATTAATCATCATGTTTTGATTTTGGCAAAACCACCGCCTAGTATTTTGGTTCAGATTTGGTTTTTGGTTCGGTTAAAAATCAATAAAACACCAATCATCAATGATAAAAAAAATCAATAGAAAGAGCTAAAATTATGTAATTTTTGCAATCCAAAGATCAAAATTCAGATTTAAAATTCGAATTTTAAACCATGGGAAGATCTGAACCGGGAATCAGCTCGGATCTCCTTGGGAAATCTGGACCAGATTTTGGTTCGGTTTGGATCCACAAAATTTGTGTGGATTTGGATTTCTGAAGAAATTAATTGCAATTCTATATGTTTAACAGAATGCCTGGATTGTGACAAAAACGTTTAGGACACTGGCTCTTTATACGAAAAATAAAAATGTAACGGTGACAAAAATGCACAGTTGCAAATACTATGGATTTCCCTGTTAAGGAGAATTCAACCCACACTGCCATAGCCAGGTGCTGGATGCAAATTTTCAATTAGATTCTGAACTGTTTATCCCCCTGCTGGACCAATCTAGTAGTGGTGGTACTTTACTTATTTTTTTTTTATTTAAAACAATAAGTGGATAATGATGACTGTCCTGTCTAGCATGCGGCTGCATTATGAAACGCTTAAAGTGTGTCTTGATAAGTCTTAAATGTATCTTGATGCTGATGCAATCTACTGTAACTTGCTATGTTAAGATTTCCATCTAATGCTAAAATCAACTCAAACAAACCACACAGGTGAACAATTTTATGCAGCCCAATTTTTATGTGTGTGCGTGTGCGTGTGCGTGTGTGTGTGTGTGTGTGTGTGTGTTTGGACTGCAAGTGTGTCTGACTTTAAATGAGTCCCATAGCATTTACTGAATGATTTAAATTATTTGATTTTCTTATTATTTTTCATTTTTTGCTTTATGATATCCTAAAAGATTTAACTATTGCCCTTTTTACAGCTTTATTCTGCAGACTGTAAATCAGAGGATTTAGCAGTGGGGTAATTGTAGTATACAGTATGGTGATGATCAGCTCCAAGAGTTTGTAGTTGTCAAGTGATGGTATCACATATTCAGAAGTACCTGTCCCATAAAATATGGTGATGACCGTGAGGTGGGATGAGCATGTGGAGAAGGCCTTTCTCCTGCCGTCTGTCGACTTAATCTGCAAGATGGCACTTATAATTATTGTATAAGATATCAAACTGCAGAAGAATGGACAGAATCCAAATAATAATATTTCTACATATACCACAATAAAAAATGCTTCATTATTGGAGCTTGCGATCTTCATGAGAGATTTAGCATCACAGAAGAATTGGTGGATTATATATGAATAGCAGAAAGACATATTTGTGGCTGATAATATAATTACCAAAGAATTTAAAAATCCAGATACCCATATGGCAGCCGTCAGTTGTACACAGTGTGTCCAGCTGAAGATACGGTGATAGTGTAGCGGTTTACAGATCGCAACATACCGGTCATAGGCCATTGTGGATAAAGTAGTAACTTCAGTGACGGAAAATCCATACAAAAAATACACCTGGGTAAAGCACTGTATGAAAGATACTGTGTAATTTCCAGACCGCAACATGTCCAGTAGCTTAGGGACCGTGACTGTTGTGTAACAAAGATCTATTAAGGACAAATTACAGAGAAATAGATACATTGGAGTGTGTAAGTACTTATCAATGTATATGACCATAATTATAACAGCATTTGCTAGAAGACCTATCAGATATAATAAAAGAATCAAATTGAAGAAATATGATTTGAGCGCTGATGTAGTAATAAAAACCACAAAACGGAACTCCGGAAGATCTGTATGATTTCCCATAGTTCCTTTTTCCGACAGAATTCTCAAAATAAAATTGCTTTGTGTTGCTTTTTCTTAAAGAAAGCAAGGTTTCCTAAAATAGATTGTCACAGTGATTTCCCGCTGGATGGAATCTAGGCGTTGATTGATTGCAGAATGTCTTTATTCCATCACAGATGATATCATAAGAAGAGCATCCAAGTATGAATAACACATGATGGTAACCGCTCTCTGAGATATATACAGCATATTAAAAAATATTTACTGTATTTATATTTGTAAATGAAAAAAAAAGTATTTATGAAAGTCACATGTGACACACTGCAATCAGTTAAGCACAATTTAAAACATTCTACTCAAACTATAAATAATACATATGTCTATATACAATTTCCAATTTCTACAGTACAGTTTCCACACTGATTCCAAGAACATTTGATAATACAGAATAACATGTTTTTTCTTCTACCACCCACTAGCTAAGTAGAATATTACCAGCTGCATCCAGTGTAATACAGATAGGAAGGGTTAGGGGTTCTACTCAACATATTTGGTCTCATCTTGATATTTCTCATGCCAGGAGATATATTAATAACATTTACAGTATAAAAAATGGTTCCCAGGTAAGTGGGCAGAAAGGTGCAGTACAGTTGCTTTAACACAGAGCAGCCAGTACGATTAATTTTCTGATACTGTATAATTTAGAAAAGAAAACCAAATGTCTGATTGGGTAATATGGGAAACAGTGGATTTTGACATACTTGGGAACTGGTTTTCATATGAGTCCAAAATAAAATTTTAAGTGTAAGGGAGTGTAGGATAAGGGCAGTTGGGAGGATTTGAGATAAAGACACATAGAGGAAAGGTGAGAGTTTGAACTTTCAATGATACCAGTTCTGTGGGGAGCAAAATCAGACTGGAACAGTAAATATTAATCCATGGTTCTTGCCGTTACCTGACGAGCACCTGTAGCAGATATTGTAAAAAATGACAGGACCATTTTTTTAGTTTATCAAATTCTACCCACTGGAGGTGCAATCCAAATTTTTATCTTATTTTCTGTTTGGACGTTATCGTTCACGCAGCGCAAGACAAGTATCGGTCATGACGTCATTATGTCAACCTCCTGCTCATCACCTTAGGGGAGGTTTGTTAAAATAATAATTACATATTTCCCACTTGAATAATACCTATGTTACATTTCAGCTTTCTAACATATCGGAAAGTAAGAGAATTAGTGATCAGTCAGTCAGTCAGTGAGTGAGAGATACGGTAAAAAGTGACAGGACCATTTTTGAAGTTTATGAAATTCTACACACTGGAGGTACAATTCAAATTTTGATTTGATTGTCCATTTGGGTGCTATTATTCATGTAACGCAATCCACACACTGGCAATGATGTCATTATGTCAACGCACTTTTCATCCCCGTAGGGGAGGTTTATTAAAATTTGAATCATTTCGTTTTTCAATTTCAAACCTGAAGAATACCTATGATTAATTTCAGCTTCCTAACATATCGGGGAGTAAGATAATTAGTGATGAGTCAGTGAGTGAGTGAGTGAGTGGGTGAGTGAGGGCTTTAGCATATATATATATATATATATATATATATACCACTACAGCAGCAGCCGGCACTCGCATAAATCCACAACTTGCTCCGGTGCTCAGGGAGAGAAATGCTGGTGCTGGTGGTCCTGACGACGGAGCTACGTGCTCTGAAACGTTGACCTTGGACAAATATATTCTGCTTTCTTATCACTATTGTTGTCTCTGAGTGCCGGTCATTTTTTCATTTTTGGACATATATATATATATATATATATATTTATATATATATATTTATATATACTGCAGGCGCGGCACTCCTGGTGTCTGAATCAAAGAGAACTCTCTTGCAGGCAGATAGTTGATGACAACGTTTCAATGACCTTTATTATGTAATTTTCCTCAGGTCTACACAAAAGCAATTAGCTGAAATGGTCAATATTTTATAGGCACACAAGTGTGTAACAAGAACTTAAAACCAATGGAATCACTTAAATAAAAAAATATTTACAAGATTTGTCTGACCGGCTGATTTTTATTTTGTTTTTGTTTTTTAAATTGAGTTTTATTTTTTTTATATTATCTAATACATAGAAAACTGTAATGAATGACATACATTTACATTTTAAAAGGAGTCTCCCCCCCTCCATAAACAAAATATAATGTTCGCTTTCTCCTCCTCCCTCATGTCCCTCCCATGGCCCACTTCAGAATTTACATGACAGTATAGTCAAACCCATTATATCTCTTAGAACTTCTTGCTCATATTTTTGTAGTTGTTTTTTATTTACATTGTTTTTAATCTTTTTTATGATACTGTGCCTTCCTTTGTATGAATACTGTGGGTACAGATTAAGTTTTTCCTTCATTCCCCCCCTGCCCTCACCTTTGTTTATTTATTCTCATGCTCTACTATTCATTCTATCTCCCTTATTACCTCTATATTTCTGTTATGCAGTCAATTTGCTGGCTGTTGGGATCCCAGCGGTCAGAATACCGACACCAGAATCCCAACACCCGGTGAAATGTCTGCAGTCAAAATCCTGACCGCCACACGGAATCCTAACTTGGGTAGTGATCCACGCCACCACCCGAGGGGGAATAGTCTCCACCTAGGCCAAAGCAACCGCAGGAGACATGCGCTCCCATGTTGCGCTCACTGTTGGCATTCCAGCCGTCGGGATTCTGGCATCGGTCTTCTGACCGCCGGGATCCCCACAGCTGGGATATCTTACTGATTCTACATTTCCAAAATATTCTTTCCTGGAGTGCACAGTATTTACATTTCCTTCAAATCCTATCAGTGTATTTTAATTCCATTATATTTTTCTCATAACTTAGGGCATGTGTTTCATATTTTACCAGTGTCATCTGATTTATTTATCTTTCCACTACCATAGTAAATTGTATTGCTTTATAATTATTTATCCATTGCCCTTTCTTTTACACTTTTATAATATTGTGTTACACTTTACATTTAATAATATAGAAACATATTGCTTTTTGTTAACTCCCTTGGTCCAACATACATATCATAATTACACCCCCCACCCCCCATGCACGTAAGTGTGTAACAAGAACTTAAAAGCAATGGAATCACTTAAATAAAAAAATATTTACAAGAGATGTCTGACTGGTTGATTGTTGATCATGTCATACAGATCTAGTGGATTCCTAGAGGCTGATAAACACAAGATGAAATAAATATAACACAGTGAATGTTTACAGGGAGGTGGTGGGGTCTTAGATGACAAACTAGAAATTAATTAAACACACAAGTGTACATACACGCAAGTACACATACACATGCAATAGACATACAGTAGATTTTGCCCACTAATTTCATCCACAATTTTCTGTGATGTGGAGTAAGAAGCCAAGGTCAGGACTTACCATTGGAATTACAGACAGGGCACCTCCATGTTCCAGCCTGTGCTACACAGAGACAATGCAGGTGATAATTTATAATATAGTGTAACAATTACTGTGGGGAATATTAGATAATTACAGTTGTGTCCTTGATCCTCATTACAATTACTTGTAATTATTCCACAATTCTGCAATTCCTACTTGTTTGTTAACATTATTGGGTTGTATGGGAAGTTTTGTTTTTAAACATTATAAAGTTATTTTTAATATATATTAGAGTGAAACAAATGGCTGTATACAGTATCTGCAAAAGTAAGAACTGAAGCTAAATAATCTGAAAGCAAAAAGAAAGCATAATGGGCCTAATTCAGACCTGATCGCTTCTGCAAAATTGTTAGCAGTTGGGCAAAACCATGGGGGTCATTCTGACCTGATCGCACGCTGTGGTTGTGCCGCAGTGCACCGGCGCATGCCAGACTGCTGGTGGCCATCTCTGCCCTGCGATCGCCTCTGCCTGATTGACAGGCAGAAGGGTTCGCTGGGCGGGAGGGGGGAGGCAAAGCAGCGTTTGGCCGCCGTTTTAGGGGCGATGTCCGGCCAACGCAGGCATGGCCGGACTGTGCGGGGGGCAGGCCCCAGTAGCTGTGTGACATCACACGTAGCCGCTGTGACCAGCACAGCAACGAGTAACTCCCTCCCAGCCTCAGGAGTTACTCTTCACCCCCAAAAGCATTGCCACTGTGCATGGCTTTTGTACTTGTGCAGGTGGGGGGGGCGGGTCTGACATGCAGGGCGGACTAGCCCTGTTCTGGGCGTCCCCCCGCATGTCAGTGTGGCTGATCGTAGCTGTGCTTAATTTATCACAGCTATGATCAGGTCGGAATGACCCCCCATGTGCACTGCAGGGGAGGCAGATATAACATACAGAGATAATTAGATTTGGGTGGGGTGTGTTCAATCTGCAATCTAAATTGCAGTGTAAAAATAAAGCAGCCAGTATTTACTCTGCACAGAAACAAAATAACCCACCCAAATCTAACTCTCTCTGCAAATGTTATATCTACCACACCTGCAGTGCACATGGTTTTGCCCAACTGCTAACAAATTTGCTTTCATGACAATTGAAAGATAGATTCTAGTAAGGAAAAACATTTTGTTTTGTTTTTTTTTTATTTTAAAATGACAAGTTTACCAAAAATTAAATGTTCAGCAGAAGAACAGACACTGTGGTGGTAATAAAAAAAAAAGAGTGGGAAGGAGAACTGTAAATCAGCAATATCTCATTTACAGACATTTTTACATTTCAAAAAGTGAACAAGAGTTGGGGAAAAGAGCAGAGTGTCTATTGGGGGGTCAGAATCATGGAAAGAAGCAAATTATACAGTAATTGAAAACAGCGATAAAAAAAGAATAGGGATACACAGTATATATCAATCTCGGATAGTGCAAGGTGGCAGGCTTGCTAACAACATTGGCCCTCATTCCGAGTTATTCGCTCGCAAGCTGCTTTTAGCAGCATTGCACACGCTAAGCCGCCGACTACTGGGAGTGAATCTTAGCTTCTTAAAATTGCGATCGAAAGATTCGCATTATAGCGAAAATACATCTCTGTGCAGTTTCTGAGTAACTCGAGACTTACTCGGCATCTGCGATCAGTTCAGTGCTTGTCGTTCCTGGTTTGACGTCACAAACACACCCAGCGTTCGCCCAGACACTCCTCCGTTTCTCCAGCCACTCCCGCGTTTTTCCCAGAAACGTTAGCATTTTTTCACACACTCCCATAAAACGGCCTGTTTCCGCCCAGAAACACCCACTTCCTGTCAATCACATTACGATCACCAGAACGAGGAAAAAACCGTGAGTAAAATTCCTAACTGCATAGCAAATTTACTTGGCGCAGTCGCAGTGCAGACATTGCGCATGCGCACTAAGCGGAAAATCGCTGCGATGCGAAGAAATTTACCGAGCGAACAACTCGGAATGACCCCCATAGAGTCTTTACAGAAAAGCAGTAGAAGGAGTGAAAGAGTTAAGTGTAAACAAGGGATCCGATGTGGGTTATATTTATCTACCTTACCCTGAACAAGACAAGCGATTTGCCCCATGGAGACAATAAACCAGATTATGTTCTTTACAAGCTGGAGGGGATATAGGAAAGGGTTCTTCCAGAATTTAGCTTTGGAGGATTTGGCTGCATTTAGAATGCATGAAATAAGCGTATTAGTCTAAGTCCCCAGACTAGGAATAAATAGGCACTCCAAAGAGATAAGCTAAAGCAGGCTATGGATAGCACCCCAAAATTCCACTATCACGGGACATCCTACCAAATATGGATAAAGATCAAGTTAGAATCATTTGGTGCAGCTTTGTTGGCACCATGTACCATCAGGAGTGGATTTTATACAAGGGTTTCATAGTCAGGGTATAAATAGAGGCCCTCGAGACTCCATCCATTATCCTGGCCCACGTGCCCTCATCAGTCTGGTGTCCCAGATTCCTCACCCAGGGAAGTTCATGCCTAAGACAGGCGTCCTCACTGGCAAATCTAATTACAGAATATAGAACTGAAATCATGCATCATCTAATAGGGGTGTAGATCCTCTTGAACAGTGTCAGGCCCTTTATTACCAGAGATTTAGCTATAGTAAATACACAGGAACATAAATGGAGGTATTCTGGGTCTGTGAGACCATTGACCTCCACTGTAGCCCATCTAGGCTGTCATACATGAATATCATTCCTCCGGGAAATTTCCTCCAAGAATTGCTAAAAAAAAACAGGGTGGGGGGTGGGGGGGGGGGCACAAGACCTGGAAGAAAATAAGGGTTATCCCATACAGAGGTAAAAAGGAAGGCTGTGATGTGGTGGTCAACTAAAATTTGCAAGCAGAAGTGAAGACAGTACGTGGGTCATTAAACTCTAATGCTGGTGTAGAAAACTTAAAAGAGATTAAAATAGATGCCAAGGAGACTACACCAGTTATGTCCAACTCAACTTGGAGGCATTGGGCAGATGAAGGTGGGGATCCTTTAAGTGTAGAGAACTTTGACTATGGGGACTTATTAGCACAAATGAACTTAGAGTATTAATATATTAGTACAGGTTTTTTAAAAACACTATGGGGAACCAAGGCAGCATAGGTTGGTATCCAAATCTGTGATAAACTTACATTTTTTACCTGACCATGACCGCAGAACCACATAGGTTTTTCAGGTAGGACATTTTTTAAGGCATGGAAACAGGGGCTAATTGGATAGCCAAAAAAATGTAGCAAAAAAAAAAAGGTAAAAACCCCTATTTTTCGTACTTGAAAAAATGTTAACTCCTGTAATTCTACCAAACCAGGAGATAGTATACTTCCTCCACGCATGCAGACCCTTGTAAGTGTCAGAAATTAGAGTGTGGAATTTTTCCTCTTCTAGGGAAGAGTAGGAGGTGGTAACAAGAACTCCCAAGTATTTTATTTTTCTAGTCATTTAGGCAAAATTATAATTGTGTGATAGAAGACTCCTATTAGGTTTGGAAATATACAATGGGATGGCTTGACACATCCACCAACTTTGGCATCCAGAATATGCCCCTGTGCGGTATTGTGTCTGTTTCCTTTTTAATAAAGCTTATTGTGAAGGTGCGGCAGGGTGGGTTTTAGAGTAGAGATGAGTCAGGAATATACAGTAAGGGCAGATCACAGAATTGTCCATTAGATGGAAGTTCTTTCCATGAAAGGTAAAGTATTCTAAAGTGAAAGGTAAAATGTTCTGCCTTTCTGTATAATGCAGTGCTCTCCAGAGCTACTCTGGGACTATGAATTTTGCAGCTGTTTCCAAACCTGCTCCTCTATGGTGACTGTAGTATATGCAGAATGCAAAACTGACTTACGAGGTTGGAGTACTAGGTTTCCACCTTGATTGGTCTGGAACCAACCTCCAACAGGGAAGTAATGTGGCAGCATGATCGTAACTAGGGTGGTATGGTTGGTGCCACCTCACAGAGCCCAGGATGCACTGGGGGCAGAACCAACCACCATCATAATGACCATTTGCCAGGTGCCTGCTATGTTGCTAGGATGTTGTTGCTAGCAGTGCGCCCAATGGCTCTTTGTTACGACCCATAGGGTGGACTGCGTCGGATGCATGTCCGGTCATTGCCAGGTGACCAGTATCTTGCATCTTCTCTGGCCGCTCGAGTCCTCGGTTCCCGACCGACATGGCAGCGGCTCTGCCTACTAGGAGCCACTAGGCACCTAGCAATCAGGACGCTAGATGCAGATGACATTCCCAGTTGCTAGGCAATCAGGAAGCCAGCACTAGCTCCCAGTGAGGACATGCAGCAGCGCTGCTGCACATTCTTCAGTAATCATTGTTCCTCCTGATCTTCAGGTAGCTGATTTGCAGCTACCCTATATATCATTTCCTTGCCACTCCCTCTGTGCTGGTTATAGTTTATCCTGTTGTGTAAACCACTGGTCCCTATTACCTATCTTGGTTATTGTCCTGTGGATACTCTACCGGAATCCTTTCAGTGTCCTGTATCCTGCCTTGCCTGCTACTACTCAGGCCAACTTCAGTGCTCTGGCTGGGAGCTCACATATCACCTGCACTGATAAGATACCTGCCCTGATGAAAGTTTATTCAGCTTGTATCTCATACCTCTGGCAATCTTGTGCCTTACTTTCAGCTGTTATTCAGTGCTATTCAGGTTCTTCAGTCTATTAGGTGATCTCCTACTGCTGGAGGTATTAAGTTCAGGGAAATCCCTAAGTACCGGTGTGTACAGCAAGCACTAAGGGAACAGAAGGAGGTCGCTATTGGTGAAGACCCTCTTGAGGGCTCTAGGAGTCTCACCACAACAGTACCGGAGTTCCCCATGACACCAAGCTAGTCCAAGTACCCTCCAGGAATATCAAGTCCAAGTATCTCCACATAAAGCAAGTCTACGGGTCTTGACTTCAAGCAAGTCCACGGTTCTTAACACTTCTGCTCAGCACTCCTGAGCTCCAACTTCCCTCTCCCACATTGTGTGTGGACACAGACGTCATGATGTCATGAAGTCTCTCCCATAATGCCTAGAAGATGGAAGAGCTGCTGGGTGGCACAGCAGGGCATCTGGTTTCAAGCTTTGAAGGCAGGGATGGCAGCCAACCCAGACCAGAAGTAAGTGACACTGGGAAATTAGTGAGTGGCCGGATGAGTCCTGTGATTGTGATAGTTACTCACCCTATAGAAGCTTCAAGCTACTATTACGCTCTGCAAACTTTCTGCTTCTTTGAAATATACAAGCAGAGTTGCAGTGGACCTGTCAGCTCATTTGAGCCAAGCATCACACGCAGCGCAGCATATTGGGGCTAGATATATGAGAATACATCTGTATCTCATAATTGTGTCCCTGGTTATTATGCACCTACAGTACCGCTGTGTTCCTGATTGCTTGTCACTTGTTACTACATAATTCTTGCACCACTGACAATAAAAATTGTATGCTAGTTATATTCCAATCTCACCATACTGAATAAACAAGGCAAATACTATTTATTTTGTCATTCTATTTATTTTGTAACTACAGTACATTTTCATGATGATGATGATGATTATTATTAGTATTATTATTATTATTATTATTATTATTATTATTATCATTTATTTATATGGCGCCACAAGGGATACACAGTGTCCAGATTACAAAAACAAATAAGCAAGATAAGAAAACTGACTTACAATGCAAAACAATACACAGTAGGACAAGAATAGGGTATATTGTATAAACATACAGTAGCTGTTACTGCAGACGACACTGAAATAAGTAACATGATGGCAGAAAACAGGGATTTGGTGCTGTAGAAGGGAGTATTGCATAGAAGACAGGTTAAGTAAGAGAAGAAAAGTACATGATTGGTCATTTCCATTGATTATTGTAAATACAATACATATTATTCAGTAAACTAGCTGTTATACCCGTTCTTCACAAGTGTGTTTCTGATTTTTACGGTTGTACATATAAATGAGTGTTAAAATGTGGTAAATATACAGAGATGTACATTTGAGATGTCTTAATGTAAGTAAATATTAATCCATGGTTCTTGGCATTACCTGAGGAGCACCCGTAGCAGATACGGTAAAAAGTGATGGGACTGTATTTGTAGTTTATTAAATTCTACACACTGGAGGTGCCATCCAATTTTTATCCGATTGTCTGTTTGTGCGTTATCGTTCACGCAACACAATCCAAGCATCAGTAATGACAACATTATGTTTATTAAAATTCTAATTACGTAGTTTTCCTATTTCCCACATCAATAAATACCTCTGTTAATTTTCAGCTTCCTAAAATATCGGGAAGTAAGTGAATTAGTGATGAGTCAGTCAGTGAGTGAGTGAGTGAGTGAGGGCTTTCACATTTATACATATATATAGATAGCAAATTCGCAATTTCATGCTAGATAATATTTTGCAGAGAGATGAGCAACATATAATTAGATTTCAAGAATCTGTTTATAATTTAATTTTGCTAACTCGGAGACTTTACTTTTATATGGATCAATAAAATTAAAAAGTTTCAGAAACTTGGAATAAATTATCTCTTAGGACTTTGCTTATGAACCACAGATTAAATCATACGAGCAACAATACTTATTGAAGAAACATGCATAATGCAATACTTTACACATACTTTATGAGACATTTCTAAAGACCATGGTCAACTGAACTTTCAAAACAAGAATACGAAAATGGCTAAAACTAGAGATAGATATTTATCTCTTTTTTATTTTTTGAGATAATTATGTTTATTAAATATCCCCCGAAGTACCAGCTGGTACTTTATCTTCATCCACTTTGTCTCTGTCCAAGGATTAGTAAACAGACTTCTCAGTCTTGAGTGGTCTCCAAAGGGCACAGCCACGTGTTTTTTGGGAGGTACCTGTGTGTTAGATCTTGAACTAACAAAATAAACTGGGGTACCTTAAGGTTCAGGATCACACTGACAATACAACAGGGTACTTTTATTATACAGGGTGGTCCATAAGTTTGGAAATACCCTTATAAAAAGGAAATTAGTTTGTGTTAGTGACATTGTCATTAATGTCACTACCTGCAAAAGAAAACTTATGGGACATTCATTGGCTTTTCTGTAATTTTCTTGGCACCACTATTGTATTTATGCCATTGGGTCTACTTGCTCTTTTTGTGGAACAACATGAACCAAGTGATAATATATTAAAAAAGCAGAGAGTTAATAGTACCAATGGTGACTCCCCATGTTAACCCTCTCCATGCTTCTATAGTGGGAATGAGGGCTGTAAAATCACTGCTTTACAATTGCCCCATAATCTTTTAAAGCTTCTAGAACCTAATTTGCCCGGACAGTTTGGAAGGGTTCCACATTTGGTACACTAGGCGCTTAATGTACTGGCCATAAATATGTGTGGCCTTCGAGCCCCTTTTACAGTGGTGGAAATAGAAGACTAAGGGACAGGGATACTAATCCTTGGAGAGTGATAAAGTGGAGAGAGATAAACTGGCAACCAATCTGCTCCTAACTGTACATTTTCAAATACAGCCTGTAATATGGCAGCTGGGAGCTGATTGGCTTGCACTTTGTCTCTCTCCAGTTTACCAGTCTCCAATGCTTAGTACATTTACTCCCATTACACTAATAATTATGATCTAAAGAAAAGAAAAATAGAGATCCATGCTCTTAGACACTTTTAAGAAGAAATGTAGGACTTTTCTAAACATAAATAAATCATGGTTTCAATGTACCATCCATGAAGTGTGGGCTGTCAAAGTCTGGGAACTGGCAGTGAAACAGAGGTAACTGGGACCTTGGTGACTGAGTAAATGAGTCTCTGTGGATGGTTCCCAGTGTAAGATGATGAAAGCCTGGGACTTTCACACCATGATGTACAGGGATGAAAAGGCTGTAAAGGTGCACAAGGACCAGCGCTCCAGAAAAAGCAGAACAAATGTTAGAAGCATTGTTGGAAAGTGGAGCGGATATCAACAAAATTACTGTAGCTGTGGCCGCCAGGGTAAGATTAGAAGTCCAGGGGCAGGTAATCATAGGTTTGGGAGAAATATTAACCCCTTCCTTGCTGGAAGAAATGTTCATAGCAGCACCTGTTAGGAAGGAAAAACACAGATGGGGAAATGTAATAGCCTGTGACTAATTGAGTCTTCTGGATGTTTTCAAGTGGTAATCATTTAAAAGTAAAAACCAACCAGGTTGTGCTTTTTAAATAAAAGAAACGGATACAGATATCATGTATAAAATTAAAAAATACCATGAATCCAGAGGGCGCATAGAATTTAAGAAATTAATACGTTTTTAATATGTTAAGTAATAGTTGCTTACAATCAAAATTAATACTTCTAAACAGTACAACAATAACATTACTTGAGGAGGAATGAGGATTTTTTTTACAGACTTTGCACTTTAGGTAGTTGATTCCGGAATGTTTTTAGTATCCAGAATATTATTGCATATATAAGTTGGAGAAGTTCAATGGGTAGGAGGCAGCTAAGGTGTCAGTTGAGTCTGCACTATGCTACCACCTCTCTTAGACTCACCGCTGGAGTGTAGATCAATCGGCTGTTATCAGCTAGGCAATGTTGATAGGGTTCAGCAGCTTAGCAGCAGTCCCATGTAGCGATAGCAGGAGAAGAGGGAGGGTGCAACTCACTGGAGATCTGTGCCAGGCTTGGTAGTGCAAGCCTCAGTTTAGTGCAGCTCTGTGTGTTAAACTCCTTACTGTGTAGCTCCAGTCTCAAGTGGCAGAGACTGAAAATAATGTCTCTCGGGTGCCGCTTGGAATATATCCATATGTGGGGGGTCCCAGCTAGCTTAACGCATTTCTCTGCCATCAGGGTAAGGTGGTTTCCTCAGAAGCAGTGTGCTGGATTTGTTGGAAAGGGGGGATTTTTATCCTCCTTGCAACCAATCATTCTTCCAATAATTGATTGAACATTTGTTCCACATGTTAATAATCTAAGTGATTGTTAGAGGCACCCCTGAAAGTGTCCCAAGGCATCCCAGGGTGCCACGGCACACAGTTTGGGAACCACTGACATATACAAAGAAAGACAATATAGTAGTAATATATATATGAACATAGGGTGACACATTATTTGCCTGTTAAAATAGGATATTCCTCATAATAATTTAACATTGTTTTTTTTTAATCTTGTGCTTTTTAAACGTTTGTTGCTTTACATTATCAGACATATCAGGATCTCACCAATGACTGCAAGTTACAGGGTATTACATTTTACCCAGGAAGTCCAAACACAGAGAACAAGGTACAGAATACAAGCCCTAATGCTGTCTCCCACCAAGTCTCTTCCTTCTGTGAACATTAAAATAACAGTATGCTGAAGTAGGAGTGATGACATATAAACCTCCATGCTGTGACAGATTGTGTGTAGTATGTAATTACTTTGGTTCTTAACTTATTATTATGGCTTGGTGCCAGATTGATCAGGCTATAGCTATGTAATAGGCAGAGAATGGTTGTGTCTTCTGGTCTACAGTGGGTGCTTTGGCACATGTTCTCCCTCTCTAATTCTGAATTTCCTTCTCCCTCTCATTTTTTTGGGGAATATATTTTGTTGGTTTGGTGCATTTTTGGTAGAAAACAATGGCAGACCAGTAACCATCTTTCTGCACTGGTGAGGTGTGCTCCCATTCACTATAATACACTAATTTCCCCCTACTGGGGTCAGTGGCCCACCTGTCCAGGTGATCTTTAGGTGTATATTTGGTATGGGAATGGAGACCTCTCATTTCTCTGCAGTTGATGTTAGTGCAATTAGCCCATGCAGATGTTTGAATTGAACTTGCTTTGACAAGTGTCTTAAATGTTTATCTGACCATTCATTCTTCCTCCACCATACTTTTTTTTTGTTAATTATATAATAAAGCTGACCAACTGCATTCAACCCTTTTGAAGGAAAATCACGACTGAATTACTGTAAGTTTATTACTATCCCAGCCAGTTCCACACACTCTGTGACCACTTCTGAAGTTAATCAAGCATACTCTAAATGCGACTAAATGCCACATTGCATCCAAATGTAAATCAACTTCCCCTTCCTTCTTCTCAGCCACGATTAATGCGATCTGGTCCATTTACAGAATGGAAAGGATCAACTCAGTGTTGCGTGTCATTAAAGTTTGATTACATGGACCACTCACTTTAAGGCAGAACCTCCATTAAACACAATATAGCAGATATTTTCTCTGAAGCGATACAGACCAACCAGTCCTTTCTCCTCATTTTTCCCTTTCTTTCTATACCTTCTTCCCTGCTCCTCAGAGCCAGATTTACACTTCATTGGGCCCTAGGCAAGTTACTGGTCTGGGCCACCCCTCCAGTACCTACAATAAGAAAAAAAAAATCAACATAAACTAAAAATATGTTGCAAGACATACACACTGTTCACTGGGAGGGAAGTGGGACATGGAGACATATACTGCTGGTGGGGTGGGGAGGAGGACCTGGTGAGATACAAACTGCTTTTGGGGGGCATGGAGACTAGCACACTACTGGTGGGTGGGCAGGGTGATATAAACAATGCTGGTGTTTTAGGCTGACATGGTGACATACACACTGCTGGTGGGGGGCATGGAGACATACACACTGGTGGAAGAAGGGCATGGAGACATACACACTGCTGGTGGGAGAGCATGGAGAAATAAACACTGATAGTGGGAGATCAAGGAGGCATACACACTGCTGGTGGGGGGAGGGGGACATGGTGACATACACACTGCTGGTTGGGTGCATGGAGACTAAAACACTTCTGGTGGAAGGGCATGGAGACATAAACACTGCTGCTGGGTGAGCATGGAGACATACACAGACTGGTTGGTAGAGGTTTACATGGTGTCATACACACTGCTGGTGGGGTGCATGGAGACATACACACTGCTGGTGGGATGGGAGCATGGAGACATACACACTGCTGGTGATGGGGGCATGGAGACATACACACTGCTGGATGGAAAGATAGACAGATTTACAGTACCTCTCATGATGATGTAACCTCCAGCAGCATCTCCCTCCCCTTCTACACTGCCAGTGCCAGCCAGGAGAAAGATGAACACAACATGCCGCTGTAGCCACACCCCTTGCTTGGGTCAAACAAGCATGAGCTGGGCTCCACCAATCTAAGCTCAGCACATGCTCCTCTGGCTCCAGTGTCCGCAGAATACTCTGCTGCTGCTGCAGCAGCAGCTCTGTTTTACACACCAAGCGTACGGCACCTCCCTAATCTGGTTCTCCGAAAATTGGGAGATCTGCATGACCTCAGATACTCATTGTTCTGCCTACAGTTTGATAATAAAAGGTGGGCCCTATTGGAACCATCAGGCCCTAGGCGGCCACTTGTCCTGCCATATAGTAAAATATGCTTCTGATGCAGTGATGCAGCATGCCACATCGCAGGAAGATGAGATTGTCTGCATCTGTACACAGTAATGTGTGTGTCTGTGCCCTGCTTAGTGCCTATGACATACTGTATAACAATGGTGATGAGTTATCACCACTGTTAAAGATGGCTGTTATGTACAGTAGTTGCATATAAGTAGTAGGATTCAGCTTCTTGAATAATTGATTAATTGTCACTCTTTCTTAACTGGACTGTTTCCCAGTTCCTTTTTATTGTTGACCATGACATTTCCACCCTTTAATTTTCCGCATTCTACATGCACAAAGTTACTGTAGTAGCTACTTGGGAACATATAATTCTGTCGTCATCATCATCTCTTGGGTTTTTGCAATTTTTGACATTCTTTTGGTTGCCATCTGAATACAACTTAAACTAGATTTGTAAAAAGCAAAATCAACATTATGAGCACAAGAATTACACTTTATAAGTGAGTAAAATATTTTTTACAACCTCTTTCCATGGGTCTAACCACGATCATGATAAATTGTTTTCAAAGTCTTTATCAAAATGCCTTTCCCTATATTATTCATTCATATCATGAGCCTCATGCATGTAATTAATAATGTCAGCTTCTGAATGTGGCATTATCAGTCAAATAATTACAAAAGTGTTCCACAAGATTAGTTTCAAGTGTTAAATTGAGCAAGGTCAATATTTTCTTGTTGACTTTCAAAATAGACCCAATTGCCATAAGTAAACATATTTGTCAGGGTGGTACCAATGCGATGAATTTCTGAAGAATCAATAAGTGGAATATATTTCCTGCTAACTGGAACAATGTATCAATTGTGACATCTGTTATCCTGTGAAATACTTTTTTCAATTCATTATGGGTTATGGTATAAAATAAATAACAAAGACCTTCAGAATTAATGGGTATCCATTTTTAAGCATATTTTCTACACATACTGTAAAGTCAATTTCATGTGGCAGTAAGAATTGATCATCACATCCAAGTTCTAAGGTAGCAACTATCATGCTTAATTGACATGTCTGAACTACAGGGTCTGTTTCTTTATAAGAAGCATTCACAGGCAATGTAAAATCAAATACTTCATTGTTATAATCTATGGTACATGATATGCAGTCAGTACTTTTAAATTATGTAACGTATTAATCAGCTCACTGTGGAACATATGGCTTGTGAACTGTGGAAACATTATAACAATGAGCCTAATTCAGACCTGATCGCACCTCTGTGAATGCGCAGAGGTCTGCGATTGGATAGTCACCACCCAGAGAGAGTAAATACACGCCCCGTGCAAGTCTGCATACACCGTGCAAAAAGCTTTGCAAACACCGGCCAGCTGCAAATCCATTCGCAACTCACACACCATCAAATGTTTTTTTTCCAGTTTGTGCATAGCCCAGGACTTACAAGACTTACACACCCTCCCTGAAAACATTTGGGAACAATTGCATTTTTCCTGACACTCCCAGAAAATGGCCAGTTACCACCCCCAAATGTCTGCTTCCTGTCAATCAACCTGCATTAGTCTAGCAATTAAAAAGGATGCAGGATTTTTTCGCAGGTTGGCTTCGCCCCTTCGCATTACTATCAGTACACATGCGCAGTTGTTTGATAATTGGCCGATGTGCAAATTTGCACAACAGTAATCAGGTCTGAATTGGGCCCAATATCCTATCTCAACCTTCCCTACTTATATAGGGTTTTTTGATCTTGGAAGGGTAAATATTTCTGCCATTGTCCAAATCTGAGGATCAACATTTTTCATCTCAAGTACTGTCTTATTAAAACAGAATGGTACACGGTCACGTATATATGTGGAGCTAAAGCAATTATAGGCAGTTTTGTTTTATTATATGCGTCAGTAACTTATTTAAACCTAAATCATTTTCTCAACTTTCAAAAGTAAGTATTTCAATGATTTCCTTATTAGAAACAGGAACCAGTGACATTGGAATATTTTTACTCATCAATGGTGGCCTAGGGCATATGCAAGAATTTGTAGTATTTAATACCTGTCCCAACAATGTGTGATATTGTTGAATTGGATATTCTTTTGAGTAATATCCTATTTAATCCATACACCAGAGTACACACCTCTCTTCTGGTGGTTTAGTACAGTAATCACAAATGTCCCTTTCTCCGGGAGGTAAACCTTGTTCGTTACATATGACGTTGTGTGCTCTTGTCACCCTGCTTAGAAAAGAGAAAGAAAAAGGATTTATTAGAATATTTCTCACCCACTTTAGTGGATGCGTATTCATACACCATACCTCTGCTTGCTCTCTCTCAAAAAAATAAGTCCTAATGCTGTAACAAATAACATTGCTGCTACTATTATACCACCAATAATGTTAAAGGTTCTTTGTGGGTATGAATTCAATAGTAGGCAATTACCTCTATCTTGATTGAAGAGTTCTTTCAAATGTAGCTCAGGTTCTTTGTTTGTTTATATCTCTGGGTTCCTTGCTTCTGTTAGGCTCGAGTCTTTGACCTTTATGCAATGCGAGCTCTGGATCCAAGTGTCCTTGTCAGCAACTTTCACAGCTGAATCTGTTGTCAGCAGTACCTGCCAAGGACCATCCCACCGATCTGAAAAGGAACCAGAACGTAAGAAACTTCTCACCAAAGCGAAGTCTCCTGGTCATATTTCATGTGCTGGACCAAGTGGTGATGTTAGTTGGATATCCTTTTGGGCTTTTCAAAGATCTTGTGACTGCTTTGATAACTGTAAATCAAATCATGTTGTAATTTTAAATCAGTCTGTGGACAGGTAACATATCTCGGTTGTATTCCAAATAACAGTTTATATGGACAGAGACTTAGGGGAGGCTTAGGTGTAATTCTGATACTATGAAGTACCAAAGGAAGGACTTCTGGCCATGCCATTCCTGTGTCTTTTTTAAGCCGAGCTAACCTATTTTTAATTATACTGTTCGTTCTCTCAATCCACCCTGATATTTGAGGATGATACGGAGTGTGTAGTTTAGACTCTATTCCCAATATTTCACACATTCTTTGCAACACTTTTCCTGTAAAATGAGTTACCCAGTCATGCTCAATAAGAATGTGTAACCCATATCTACATACAAATTCCTGTAAAATCTTTATAGCTGTAAACTGTGCTGTATCGGAGCGACGCCTCTAACCATCCTGAAATTATGTCAACATAAACTAGCACAAACTGTAATGGCAAATGAATAAAATCAATTTGCAACCTCTGAAAAGGACCAGTTGTGGTTGGTAAATACTTTACTTTGGTATGTACTGTTTTCCCACATTGTTTCTAAGACATAATACATAACTTTCACATTTTGATCTAGCAACTGTTGTAAATCCTGGGGCATACCAGTAAGATCGTACTATTTGATTTATATTATATGCCCCCAAATGTACCAACCCATGGGCACTTTCAGCAAGGGTAGGCAGTAACATTTTAGGTGTCACTGGTTTACCTTCTGAGTTTACCCAAATTCCATCATATTTTTCATGACACTGTTTCAATTTCCAATTTTTAATTTCATTAGATGAAACAGTCTTCTGATACTGTTTGAACTACTCAAATGTAATATAATTGAATACCATGAGCTTCGTGTCATTATGTGGTTGTAAGCCTAAAGCAGCTTCTTGTGTTTTTATGTCCGCTAATCTGTTTTCCATTGAAAACTCATGTCTGTTTTGTATGTGCTTGACCCTTAAGAACTGCAACCACTTTTGGCAACTGTATAGCCTCTATCCATTCTTAAACCATTTGTGCATGTGAGATTGGTGTCCCTGATGCAGTGAGGTAACCCTTGTCTTGCTAAACAGCTCCAAAATCATGCACAACACCAAAAGCATATCTGGAATCCGTGTATATATTAAACTGTTTACCTTCTGCCAGCTGACATGCTCTGACCAATGCTGTGAGCTCAGCTACCTGTGCTGAGTGCATTAAGCCTAATGCTTTGTCTTGTATTACCTTATCTAATGTGGTGACTGCATATCCTGTCACTAAGGACCCATCATGTGTCTGTCTATGACAGCTACCATCGGTAAAGAAAATCAACTCAGGATTTTCCAATGGTATTTCAGTAATGTCACGCTGAACTGAAAAGTTTTGACTCATGTATTTCATAAAATCATGGCCTTCCTTTTCCTTATCCTCCATGCTCGTGTTCTCCTCTGTTGAAGCTGTGGAAGGCAACAATGTGGCACGATTTAGATTGTGACATCTGTGTATTGTGATGTTAACAGGTGTCAATAGTGCAATTTCCCATTTTGTGAAATGTGCTGTAGACACATGTCGAGTCTGTGCAGTATTTAACAATTGAGCAACTGCATGTGGAACAAATAAATGTAGCTCATATTGCAATACACTATACTGTATCTTCTCTGCCAAGAGGGCTGCTGCAGTTCTGAAACATGTGGGCAATGCTTTTGCTACCATATCTAATTGTGCACTGAAGTACCCCATAGGTCTATGTTTATCTCTGTTTAGAATCTGTGTCAAAACCTCTAATGCTGTTCTTTTGTTTTTGGTACAATATAGTTAGAAGGGCTTGGCATAATTTGGCAGGCCCAGTGCTGAGACTGCAATCAAAATTATCACAATCTCCTTGAATGCCTCAATTGACTCAGGTGTGTGTTGCACCATATATGGCTTATCTTGAGATATCAGTTGTTGTAAGGGTAATGCTATAGAAGTAAACCCCAGTAAAATTGTGACATTCCTAGGAATGCACACACTTCTTTTTGGTTTCTAGGCAAAGGTGTTTAACTATCAAGGCCACCACTTGAGAATCTAGGTGTCTCTGACCTGGTGGCAAGCAATGGCTTAGGTATTTAACCTTGTCTGTACACAATTGAATCTTGTGAGTAATTCTGAGTGGATCGCAGCAGGAACTTTGGTGGATATGGAAGAGAGGGTTGGCGCTGAGAGTATGTGTGAAATAAATACTTATCTAAGCCAAAGGGTTTGTTGCTCTTGTCAGTTTTCTTCCTTCTCCATTAGTTTTCTTAACGGCGTTCTTCCAATATGTTTAATCGGTGCATGGAACAAGAATAGAATGACTGGCTTACACAGTGAATGCTTAAACTCCACACATCTAAATTTCTTTACAAGATGTCCAGTGTCTCATAGTGACGTAAGTTTTCTTAAAACAGGTGCATACCTTAACTTACACAGTAAAGGGTGAATGATAAATATATCAGGGTATCTTTGGCAGGAAAGCTCTCCTTATTTCAACCAAGGAAACAAATAATAAGGAAATATACACCAGATGCTCCTTATAGTGCGTACCTAACTTACACTAAATTAGTGCAGCATCCTCGCATAAAGGTATCTTTGGCATAAAGCCAAAAGAATCTCCTTGTTTCAACCACAAAAACAATAATCAGAGGATACACATCAGATGCTCCTCTCTGTGCGTACCTAACTTACACGAAATTAGTGCAGCATCCTCGTATAAATGTATCTTTTTTGAGTATAATGGTTTGTACCGATACTCACAGATGTTCTCATGTGCTACAATCGCATCAAGGTATCTTTGTCTTCTCGCAAAAATATAAATCTCACGTAAAAGTAATTACAAACATTTTTAATAAAAATTTACAAAAAATAAATAAAATAATATTGGCTGCAGGAGGCTGCCACCTGTGAAGGGGACCGGTAGGGTCACAATCCAGCGCAAGAAGACCGGTAACTTATTCCGCTAAATAAAAAATAAAAGTGGCCGTACCTTTCCCCCAACACGTGCGGTGCAATGTCCAACAGGCAATAGTCCTCGGCCAACGCGTTTCAAGTGTATCACTCTTTATCAAGGCTGATGGAGGATTGAAAAATTACTGAATTTATAGTACTGATCCAGAAATAGAAGTTCTATGACGTCACTTCCGGTTCTGGTAATTACCAAGAAGTGTGCCCGCACTAAAATGCTTTTCTACACATATTAACATAGGTTTACTGATATTGTGGTGGTCTGTCGAGTTGTGAAGAGCTGCTCTAGATAGGAACTTCTACAAGGATCCATTGGAGAGTGTCTTTTTATAAGCCACCGCTGCCATGACCGGAAGTAGTAGTCCGGGGATCCTGGGAAATGTAGTCTCCGCCGGCCGGAAGTGCCGCTTGTTTACATCGTGTCCAGGAAGTCCCGGACTCAGAGAGGTTTATGGGATTGTAGTAAGCTCTGGCAAACGTTCGAATGGCAATCACAGCGGAGAATGAAGCTTGGATCATCTAAGCATGATGTTTTCATGAAATTGATATATTGTATGATATCTTTGTTTCATTTCATTCAAAGCTGGAAAATATTTTTTTATAAAAAACAAAAATAGTCAATGAGAATATATTTCACTTACTCTATTACAAACAGAAATAAATAAAAAAAATAAAAAAATAAAAAAGGGGAGGAGTCTTAGTGTAATAAGGAGATAAAGAGGTCACCAAAGGTGCACTTTTTATGAACTGTAGGAATAGAAAATAGGTTGCCATGCTTCAACCAAGATTGACTGAAAATGAAGAAAGTGACCTCTTATAAGTTGTGTTTAAGTCCTTTTGGACTTAAAGTTTTTAATTCAAAGATGGTCCGCATCTCTGTTTTTGCTAGTCTGCTTTCCACATTCTTGTCCTTCCACGTAGCTTTTATATGTTTTAGACCCAAAAATTTTTTTATATGATTAATTGAACAATTATGGTCTGTTTTGAAGTGATTAGAAAGGCTATGAGATGGAAGTCCTTTTTTAATATTCCTGAGATGTTCAGATATTCTTAATTTTAAAGGTCTTGTAGTTCTTCCTATGTAGGATAGACCGCATGAACACTCCACTAAGTACACAACATTAGGAGTACTTTAAGTGATGAAGTCCATGATTTTCATTGATTTGTTGTTAATCTTAATTTCTGTATATTTGGAATTGGGATCTTTTACATTACGGCAGCCTATACAAGTGCAACACCTGTGAAATCCTTTTGTTCTAATCAGGTTTCTCGATGGTAAAGGGAGCGCACTTCTTACTAGGGTGTCTTTCAGGTTTTTGGCCTTTCGATAAATGAATGATGGTCTGTTGGGAATTATTTAGTTTAAAACCGGATCACGTTGAAGAAGATGCCAATTTTTGTTGAATATTCTCTCTAGTTGTTTATGTTGGGCATCATATTTTGTAATGATTGCCCATTTGGATTGGTCCACATTCTTTACCTTTTTTTCTCTAGGTTGTAATATGATCTCTCTTTCTTTTCAATTTCTTTGATTACTTGATCCAAGGATTCTTCTTTGTATCCTTTCACCATAAACTCTTGCTTCATCTGTTGCATTTGGACCTTACATATTTCCTTCTTGCTACAATTATGTTTTACATGGAGAAATTGGCTTTTTGGAAGCCCCTTGAGCCAAGTACTATGATGTTGGCTGTCGATGGTATATAGGTGTATATATCTGTGTGTTTATGAAAAGTCTTTGTTTGTAGGTCATTATCCTCTATATAAATGGTTAAATCTAGAAAATGTATTTGAACTTTACTAGCTGTTAAGGTGAAATTGATATTGAAATCATTGTTGTTTATTGATTTAAAAAAGTCCAATAAGGAATCCTCACTTCCTTCCCACAATAGTAGAACGTCATCTATATATCTCTGCTATTTAATCAATTGGGAGCCCCAAGCTACGCCACTGTAGATGTTAGACTCTTCCCAATAACTCATAAACAGGTTGGCATAGCTTGGGGCAAACTTTGTTCCTATGGCGGTTCCTGTACGTTGTAAATAGAAGTCGCCATTGAAAAAGAAATAATTGTTCTCCAAAATTAATTTTATTGCATCAATAATAAAATTCTTTTTCTCTATGGGATAGTCCGATTTTTCCAGGGACCATGTGATGGCTTCTATACCTTTGGTATGTCTGATACTTGTGTATAGAGATGTGACATCCGCCGAAGCAAGAATGCGGTTCGAATTCCATTCAAATTCTTTTAATTTGATAAGAGTATCACCTGTGTCCTTCAAATATGATTTACCCTTTGTCACTAGTGGTTGTAGGAAAGAATCTATGAGTGATGATTAGTTGGATGTAAGCTATTGGTCCCAGCAATAATAAGTCGTCCAGGCGGATTTGTGAGGCTTTTATGAATTTTAGAAAGTAAATATATACTTGGAGTATTTGAATCCTTTATATCAACAAAATCAAATTCACTCTTAGTGATTCCTCCTCTCTAGATGTTCCTGTATTAGTTTGTCGAACTTTTCTTTGATTTTGTTGCTGGGGTCCCCTTTAAGTTTACTATAGGTTGTTATATCTGCTAGTTGTCTGTATACTTCCTTGGTATAATCCTCCTTGTTGAGAATGGCTATACCACCACCTTTGTCACATGGTTTAATTACTATTGTCTCATCCTTTGCCAAATCCTTAACCAAACCTTTCTCCTTTTTAGTGAGATTTGATTTGATCCGAGGTTTTCTCAAGTGTTCCACTTCATCTAGTACTACCTTTGTAAAGGTGTCTATAAAATTTCCCTTGATATACGTGGGATAGAAGGTGGATTTTTTCTTCTTTTTCTTCCCTTGCTTTGATTCATCCTCTTGAATGGAATCTTCCTTTTGTGGTTCTAAGTGTCCATTGCTGGACGCAGTGACGTTTTCTCCTTTTGCTGCAAATAATTTTTTTAAGGTGATCTTCCTCACGAATTTTTGGATATCAACAAATTTGTCGAATTCCTCCATGTTAGATGTGGGTGCGTATTTGAGGCCTTTTCCTACTATTTTCTCTTCTTCTTTCGTTAGTACTCTATGGCTTAAGTTACACATTTTTATTATGTTTTCCTTAGTTTGAGGTTCCTCAATTTCTCCTGAAGTTCCTTCAGTCTTTTTATTGTTTTTCTTTTTCTTCTTCTTACTCACCTTCTTTTTTACCCCTCCACGACATCCCCTCTTTCTGTGTCCATTTTTTGAGGGGTGCTCCCCCATATGTCGATCTTTTACAAGTGGATCTTGGTTTGTTGACTTCTTTTGACCCATCGTCCATCCAACAACCGTGTCCTTTCTTCTAAAAAAGGGGATTTGGTTGTTCGGGTAGTTCTTTTGTTGTCTATTCTTTCTTGTGTACAGTATGTTCTCCTTGATGTTTGGGTCTTCTTTGGAAGCTCTTATCTGTTGTCCTCCTATGTGATACAGAAGGTGATCTGGATCTATTAACTGATCTTGACCTATAACGCTGTAGGTATCTTGGTCTACTGTCATAATGGTGTCTTTCGGGTTGCTCGTATCTACCTGTTCTATAATTGGTTATTCTTTCTTCACGATGTCTAAACCCAAAAGACCTTGATCGTCTATTTCTCCTCTTCTCTGTGTAATCATGTTCTCTTGATGAATAGCGATGTTGATTCCCTTTATAGGTCCGGTCTTTATGATTTGGTAGGTTGTTTTTCCCATTTTTTTTGCTTGTTATAGTGGTCATTGTATCTTTTAGTTCTTTCAACATATCCTTTATGTTCTTCATATCCTCTTTGATGGTACCTCTCCTTATAGTTGAAATTGGATGCTTGGTGGTGATTTCTCATCAGACTTCTATTTCTTATTTCGGTTGGTTGACCTTTTCTTCGATCCTTGATTACCCCAAATTTGTAATAATCAAATTCTCATTGTAATTTACCTTGTTTCTTTTTAATAAAAAAATCTGTATTCTTCTGAATTTTCTCTCTTATCTCTTTCTCCAAGGTGTCAAAGAGGGGAATTTTCTCAAAGGGTTGGATGAGTGATTTCAAGATCTCAATTCTTTCGTTGATTTCTTTGAGTTTCTCTTTCCTTTCTTTAAGAATTAACTTTATCAGGGAGAATGAACAGGTTTCTAAAATTTCATCCCATTCGGACCAGAAGTTCTCTGAAGCATCTTGAAATGAAGCTGGTTTCGTGATTTTTAGACCTTTAGGGATAACTTCATCGGATGCGTATTTCTCCAATGTTGCTACTTCCCACCATAATTTGTTTTCCTTTAGTAGCCTCTCACAAAGTCTGTGCATGGCTGTTTCAAGATTATCATCAGTCATTTCTATGTTTTCTTCATGAAAATCGATTTTGAAGACTTCTTCGGTTTTTCTCTTTCTTTCTTCTATATGTTTGAACATGGTGCTGCCTGAACCTCTCAAATAATGAGATAACAAATACAAAGACTATGTAAAAACTTTTTTGAGAGATTCTATGGAGCTCCTGTTCAAAAAGCTCTGCCGTCTCCGTCTTTTAACTCGGATATATCCCAAAAAGATCCAATACAAAGTAGAAGAAAAGTGGTGGATATGGAAAAGAGGGTTGGCGCTGAGAGTATGTGTGAAATAAATACTTATCTAAACCAAAGGGTTTCTTACTCTTGTCAGTTTTCTTCCTTCTCCCTTAGTTTTCTTAACAGCGTTCTTCCAATATGTTTAATCTGTGCATGGAACAAGAATAGAATGACTGGCTTACACAGTGAATGCTTAAACTCCACACATCTAAATTTCTTTACAAGATGTCCAGCGTCTCATAGTGACGTAAGTTTTCTTAAAACAGGTGCATACCTTAACTTACACAGTAAAGGGTGAATGATAAATATATTAGGGTATCTTTGGCAGGAAAGCTCTCCTTATTTCAACCAAGGAAACAAATAATAAGGAAATATACACCAGATGCTCCTTATAGTGCGTACCTAACTTACACTAAATTAGTGCAGCATCCTCGCATAAAGGTATCTTTGGCATAAAGGCAAGAGAATCTGATATATTTATCATTCACCCTTTACTGTGTAAGTTAAGGCCTAATGAGTAGCCTGTATTGTTTTGCATGACAAATTCCCATAGCGAATATAAGCAGTATGGCAAATAGTGGGGGAAGATGTGTTCCAGTATAAGCGGGACCACATAATATGGGTTTCCCATTTAAAGAGAATTCAACCCATGCTGTCATTGCCAGGTGCAGGATGAAACTTTTTAAAATTGGATTCTGCACTGTTTATACCCCATACCTCCTACAGGAGTACTTTGCTTATTTTGTTTTCTATCTATACGTATAAAAATGAGAATATGTACTGTATGTATATTTGTTATTCATAGGTTCCTACATGGCTTGATGGATCTGGACCAAATATTTTTACATATACCCTTCATTAGTAGCGGGTTGGGGTCCCAGTTGGACCTCCCATTGTGTACACTGACTAGAACCTTGACCTGGGGAGCCTGTTCGGGGACTGGTACTGGATGTATTTGAAATAAAACTTTACACAGTGGTAATATTGGATTCCATTACACATACTAGGGGGTTTTGGTCCCAGTCGGACCTCCCATTGATGTGTGCTGGGCAAAAATTTTACACAGGAAGCCTGTTATGGGCCTTCCCCTGGATGGATTTTAAGGAAAACTTCACAGAGTGGTAACTATGGATACAAGAAGACATACTAGGTAGTTTGGGTCCCAGTCAGACCTCCCGTTGGTGTACACTGGGCAGTACCTTGACACAGGGGCCTGTTCTGGGCCTTCCACTGGATGAATTTTGAGGAAAACTTTTATTAACTGTAATATCTGACAGAAATAACCATAATTTAATCATCTGAAAAAACTGACTGAAAAAACCATAAATCAATGAACTAAAATAAATGTCAGAAATGCAGATGGGGAAACAAAAAATATTGTGTACCCAAAAGCCTTGGAACATTTATAACAGAATTAAAACTTTAAACTCATCTCGCAATGGAAAAGTGATTATAAAACTGAACAGAAACAAATGTTTGGGATCTAGGCTGCTGGCGACACACCAAAAACAAAAACGACACTGGGCAGCCACCTCATGGGTGTGTTGGAAGAGCTACTATGATACTAATTATTTTTAATATACTGACAGTTAAATCCAACTCATTGTTAACTTAATAACTGGAAAATGTTAAACCGGGCAACGCCGGGTACTTCAGCTAGTTTTATAAAAAACAATCAGTATAATGATGACTGTCCTGTCTAGCATGCTTAAAGTGTGTCTAGATTAGTTTTAAATGTATCTTGATGCTGATGCATTCTAACTTGCTATGTTGGGTTGGTCATCTTATGCTATAATAAACTAAAGCTAACCATGCGGGTGAACAATTTTTGCAGCCCAAATTCTATGTGTGTGTGTGTGTGCTTGGGCTGCAAGTGCATCTGACTTTAAATGAGTCCCATATTATTTATTCAATGACTTAAATAATTAATTCTTTCTATTTTTGTATTAATAAAAAAAAATTATATTGTTCCGGAACCAACCAGTTATTGTAGCCTTCAGAAACTTCTCCATCCAATTAAACCCCCACTGTACAGTCCACACATATCCTCACATATTTTCGCTTTCTTCACTTTCCCATCCTCCAGCTTGCCAAAATTGCTCTGTGAATATATCATACAGTCCACCAAGAACCTTTGCAATCTTATGGACCTTTGTTCAATAGATAACACCTATCCTTGTGTATCAATGCCCATTTCCCTATAGATTGTATGCTTTTGAGTAGGGCTCCCCTACCTCTATTACTGTCTGCTTTTACCCAGTTTTTTATCACTGTTGATTCCAATTTTAAAGCACAACGCAATGTGCTGTGCTATATAAGAAACAGTTAATAAATAAATAAGTAATAAAAAATGAAAATATTATTTTTCATTTTTGCTTACTGCTATCTTAAAAGATGTCATAATTGCCCTTTTTACAGCTTTATTCTGCAGGCTGTATATCACAGGGTTTAGCAGTGGGGTAATTGTAGTATAGAGTATGGTGATGATCAGCTCCAGGAGTTTGTGGTTGTCCAGTGATGGCATCACATATCCAGAGGTAGCTGTCCCATAAAATAAGGTGAGGACCGTGAGGTGGGATGAACAGGTGGAGAAGGCTTTTCTCCTACCATCTGTCGATTTAATCTGCAAGATGGCCCTTATAATTATTGTGTATGATATATAACTGCAGAAGAATGGACAGAATCCAAATAAAAATACTTCTACATATACCACAATAGAAAAAGCTTCCTTATTGGTGCTTGCAATCTTAATGAGAGATTTAGCATCACAGAAGTATTGGTGGATTATATATGAATAGCAGAAAGACATATTTGTGGCTGATAATATAATTAGCAAAGAATTAAAAAATCCAGACACCCATATGGCAACCATGAGCTGCACACAATGATTCCTGCTGAAGATACGGTGATAGTGTAATGGCTTACAGATAGCAACATACCGGTCATAGGCCATTGTGGATAAAGTAGTAGCTTCAGTAACGGAAAATCCATACAAAAAATACATCTGGGTAAAGCACTGTATGAAGGACACTGTGTAATTCCCAGACAGTAACATGTCCAGCAGCTTAGGGACTGTGACTGTTGTATAACAAAGATCTAGTAATGACAAATTACTGAGAAACAGATACATTGGGGTGTGTAAGTGCTCATCAATGTATACGACCATAATTATAACAGCATTTGCTAGAAGACCCAGCAGATATAATAAAATAATCAAATTAAAGAAATGTGATTTGAGTGCTGATGCAGTAATAAAAACCACGAAATGGAACTCCGGAAGATGTGTATGATTTCCCATGATTTTCCTTTTCCCATAGAATTCTTGAAATGAAATTGTTTTGTGTTGCTTTTTTTTAAAGCAAAGTTTCCTAAAATAGATTGTCACTGTGATTTCACGCTGGATGGAGTGTAGTCATTGATTGATCAGATAAAGTCTTTATTACCTGGCAGTTGGGAGGATTGGGGATAAAGACACATAGAGGAAAGGTGAGAGGACCAACCTTACAATAATAATAGATCTATTTGGAGGAAAATCAGGCTGGACACATGAAGGAGAAAATCAGAGATGGGAGCAATTGGTATAAATATACTTTATACAGGAAAAGAAGACAAATGACAAGATACAAAAAACAAAGCAATGGACCAGCGCAAATGTTATCAGTGTATGTATCAAGGTTTTGTAGCAAACTGGTAGAGGTTCTATTATCACCAGATGGTTTAGTGGGATGAATTTAAGTCACAAAGAAATGTGTAAGTTCTCTTTCTTATCTCTTAGTAAATCCTTTCTGTATTAGCACCAGCAATATTCACACTGTCCTCCTGAGTCTTGGTAGTACACCAGATGTCCTACTTCCCTTCTGTCTTAGACTCCTCCAATCCACATGACATATATAGGGAAACAAGATTAGGATAATAGTGTAATACCGTTTAATTCAATAAAAATCAATTAAAAGACACGTTCTTCTAACAGTGTACCATATTCAGTGGTGTATAATGCACACCAAATCACGTTTTACAGGAAAACTTTTATAGTTGCCTCCCTGGACCAGAAATCCACCTAGAGAGTCCTGGCTTCTTGGTCTGATGCCTCTGATGTGAAAGGGTCCGTGCAGCTAATGGTGGTGCTCTCGGCAGGTCCAGGTGGCAGGCGGTGGGTCCGGCAGGTGCTGAGTATGTGCTGCAGGAGGCGTGTGCGGGCATTCCAGGCAGGCGGCGGGGCTTGTGCGGTGCTGCACAGCATGACCTCTAGCACCACGTCATGTTGTGCAGTGCAAATGTGTAACAAGAACTTAAAAGTAATGGAATCACTTAAATAAAAATGTATTTACAAGATATGTCTGACCGGCTGATTGTTGATCATGTCATACAGATCTAGGGGACCCCTAAGTGCTGATAAACACAATATGAATTAAATATAACACTGTTAATGTTTACAGAGAGGTAGTGGGGTCTTAGATGACAAATTAAAAAATAATTTAACACACAATTACACATATACTGGACACACTAATTCCATCTGTCTGAAAGAAGCAAAAACAATCACTTTGTTAGACAGAGTAGATAGGAAAATTAGCATTTTTGCCATCCATTTAATTTTTATTTGATCCACAATCTTCTGTCATATGGAGTAAGAAGCCAATATCAGGACTTACCATTGAAATTACAGACAGGGGACCTCCATGTTCCAGTCTGTGTTACACAGAGACAATGATGTTGATAATATATATATAGCGTAACATATACCATGAGGAATAATAGATAATTAGCATTCTATCCTTGATCCTCATTACAATCACTTTAATTATACCATAAATTTACAATTCCCTCTTACATTAATTTGGTAACATTTTTGGGTTGTATGTGAAGTTTTGTTTTTAAAAATTATAAAGTTATTTTTATATAACTTTTCCATAGTGTGGAATGAATAGCTATATATCTGCAAAAGTAAAAACTAAAGCTAAATAATGTGATAGGAAACATAATTCATTATGACAATTAAAAGATAGATTCTTGTATGGATTAACATTTTTATTTTTATTATCAATATATATTTTATTAAACATTTTATTTTTAATTGACAAGTTTATAAATTATTAAATGTTCATCAGAAGAACAGACACAGTGATAAATAAAAGAACACAAAGGAGAACTTTACATTGGCAATATCTCATTTAAGGAATTTTTTTTTTTCAAAACATGAACAAGAGTTGTGGAATATAAAGAGAGCTGAGTATCTATTAGGGAGGATTCATAACCAAGGAAAGATGCAATGGATAATTGAAAACAGCAATGATAAAATGGAGAATAGGGATATATATGCCAATCTCGGAAAATGCAAGATGGCATGTTAGCTAACAACATAGAGTCATTACAGAAAAGGGGCAGGAGGAGTGGAAGAATTAAGTGTAAACAAGGGATCCCATGTGGCTTATATGTATCTACCTTACCCTGAACAAGATAAGTGATTTGCTCCATGGAGGCAATAAACCAAATTATCTTCTTCACAACCAGGAGAGGAGATGAGGAAGGGTCTTCCAGAATTAAGCATTGGAGGATTTCAGCCATCAGAGGATTCCCCCTGTAGTTAACGGTGGCCCCGGCCAGCGCTACTGTACGGCACACTCAGCTAACAGCGGCCACCAGCAACACATCTGACTGGGATTACCGGACGGCATATCTTTCTCCTTTATTCAAGTGGGCATTTCAAAGGACTTCCTCCAGCCCTCGGGAGACCATAGGAATGCCTTTGGTAATTGTTATAAAGACGCCGGTCATTATACAGGAGCAGCCCCTGTTAGAGCATTTAGCTCACCTCCTCTCCCTCTTCAACAAATTAGTGGGCTATAGTGGACTCCGCCGAGGACGCTCAGTGTTAATAGCCCTAGGAGAGGTAATTATACACTTATTAATAACTGTCATTCAATTTGCTGCTGGGACTTCCACGTTTTACTAGCTATGAAGTGCATGTTGCCTCTGCACTTATAGAAAGTCTGCAGATTATTTGTTACCAATATAAAGGTTAAATTACTGAAGTGATACAATTTTAGTGAGCAGCCACATTAATGTTACATTTCTTAAACAGTATTACCAATTCATATTTGCACTGATCTAATATTCTATATATTATTATAATCACTTTATTTTGTGGATACTGTTTATCAAATACATTTACGGTTCTTTCAGAGTATATATAATCTTATAACTTTTCTATACATTGTGTACAAGTTTTTATTGGTGTGTTATTATTTTAATAAATATAATTTATACATTTCGTTTTTCAGCTCTCCATAAATATGGCTTACTAATAACACTATAAGCGCAGCCATTTTTTCTTCTCTTCTTTCTAGCACAATTACTAAAGGCACATACACAGTGCTTTTTTGGCAGCGCTTTGGTGTTATTTGAACAAGATATTAATAACTTTAGGTGCTTGAAGCAGATTTGTCTTTGTTTTTGTTAACATTCCCTTCTCAGCTGCTCCGCCTTGGATTGTGCATCACCTCTACGGGAGAAATCCAATGCCCTGCTCTCTTCGTAAGTAGATTTCGTGGCGACCTTCAGGCGAATCTTTGATGAACCAGGACGTGTAACATCTGCCTCCACTGATCTTCTCCGGCTTTGTCAGGGGCCACGGATAGTTTGGCAATATCTGGTACAATTCCAGATCCTAGCGTCTGAACTCTCCTGGAATGACGACACTCTCTATGCAGCTTTCTGGCACGGGTTATCCGAGCGGATCAAGGATTAGCTAGCTACCAGAGATTTGCCTTCAATTTTATATGAGCTCATATCCCTCTGAACCAGAGTTAATCTCATACCGCGAAAGGGCGGTTGAGCGAGGAAGGTCTATGCTTCCTAAGACCTCTACCGTTAATCCTTCTCGTCAGCCATCTCCACCCAAAGATGAGCCCATGCAAATCAACCGTTCTCGTCTGTCGCCTGCAGAGCGTAGAAGACGTCTGGCTGAACACCTGTGTCTCTATTGTGCTGCTCCATCCCATGTCATCAACGCTTGTCCGAAGCGTCAGGGAAACTCTAAATCCTAGCCAGTCAAGGAGAGGGCCGGCTAGGAGTAATGAATTCCTCTCCATCTTCCTATGATTGCAATCTTCCTGTATCTCTTCAAGTATCTCAGTGCTTCAAGAACCTCATCGCTCTTCTGGATTCTGGAGCGGCTGGGAACTTTGTGTCTGCGGAATTCATTAAACGGTGGTCCCTACCCACCGAGAGACTTTTGTCCTCTGTATGCCTGACTGCTGTGGATGGCAGCAGGATCTCCGATGCAGTCATTGACTTCAAGACCCTACCTATCCATCTGAAGGTAGGAGCTCTTCATTCTGAACTGATATCATTCCTAATCATTCCAAAAGCATACGCATACTATGGTTCTGGGCCTCCCATGGCTTCGGCTCCATAATCTGCAGATTGATTGGAAGAGTACGCACATCCTGGCATGGAGTGCTTATTGTTCTGAGACCTGACTCCAAAAGGTGCTTCCAGCCCGCACCTCTTCTTCCAAGTCTCCAGATATTCCACCTTCACCGTACCAAGATTTCACTGATGTCTTCAGCAAGTCCTCCGCAGATATTCTTCCTCCTCATAGGGAGTGGGACTGTCCTATTGATCTCGTTCCAGGGAAGACTCCTCCTCGGGGATTCACTTATCCTCTGTCACTTCCAGAGACCCACTCCATGGAGGAGTATATTAAGGAAAACCTTGCCAAAGGTTTCATCCGGTCTTCCTCTTCTCCAGCTGGTGCAGGCTTCTTCTTTGTGAAAAAGAAAGACGTGGTCTGCGGCTATGTATTGACTACCATGGGCTCAATGATATCACAGTGAAAAACCTGCATCCTTTGCCTCTTATTACCGAGCTATTTGATCGTGTCAGTGGAGCCACCATCTTTTCCAAGTTAGATCTGAGGGTGCATACAATCTCATCCGTATCCGGAAGGGTGAAGAGTGTAAGACCGCGTTTAACACCCTTGATGGACATAATGAGTACCTCGTCATGCTTTTCGGACTCAGAAACGCTCCAGCAGTATTTCAGCATTTCGTGAATGAAATATTCCAAGATATTCTCTACCGACATGTTGTGGTCTACCTCAATGATATTCTCATTTTTGCCAATGATCTGAAGGAACATCGTTACTGGGTCAAGGAAGTCCTGTCCCATCTCCGTGACAGTCATCTCTACTGTAAGTTGGAAAAGTGTGTCTTCGAGGTCAAGTCAATTCCATTTCTGGGTTACATTGTGTCCGGTTCCGGTTTAGAGATGGATCCTGAGAAACTCCAGGCTATCCGAGATTGGCCGATACCCACGTCACTTAAAGGTGTTCAAAGATTCCTTGGGTTCGCTAATTATTACAGAAAATTAATTCAGGGCTTTTCTACTGTGGTGGCACCAGTCAACGCTCTCACAAGGAAAGGCGCTAATCCCTCCAAGTGGTCGGAAGAAGCTACCCAAGCCTTTCACGTTCTTAAACAAAAATTTGTCTCTGCTCCAGTTCTGAAACAGCCTGATACCAGCTTACCTTTCACCCTGGAGGTGGATGCCTCTTCAGTAGGAGTTGGTGCAGTTCTGTCTCAAAGAGCCAATGATGGCCACTTACATCCCTGTGGCTTCTTCTCACTGAAGTTCTCTCCTGAGAACCAAGAACTTCTAGCCATCAAGCTCGCTCTTGAAGAATGGAGATATATATCGGAAGGAGCTTCTCATACTATCACTATCCTAACAGACCACCAGAATCTCCTGTACTTGAAAGCCGCCCAATGTCTCAATCCTCGTCAAGCCAGATGGGCACTTTTACTCTCCAGGTTTAACTTTAAACTTTCATTTTGTCCTGGATCACAGAATCGCAAGGCTGATGCTCTTTCCCGCTCCTGGGAGCAAGAAAATGAGTCTGAATCTACTGGTAAGCATCCCACTATCGATCCAGTGGCATTCTCTGCCTTGAGAGGGGACTCTATGCCTCCGCCAGGGAAAAGCCTCATAAAACTGGCTCTCAGAAGGAAGCTCTTGCAATGGGTACATTCCTCTCGCTTCGCCGGACATGCGGGTATTCAGAAAACCTTTGCATTTGTTTCCAGATCATACTGGTGGCTGACCCTGAAGAAGGACATTACAGAATTATTGCATCCTGCCCTAAGTGTGCCCAGCACAAGGTAACACGCCAGTCACCCACTGTACAACTGGTACCTTTGTCTATCCCTCACCGTCCATGGACCCATTTATCAATGGACTTTATTACAGGTCTCCCTGAGTGTAACAAGTATAATACCATCTGGGTGGTAGTTGACCGGTTCACCAAGATGGCTCCCTTCATCCCTCTCACCAGTCTTCTTTCTGCTTCCAAGCTGGCTCAAGTCTTCATTCAAGAGAACTTCAGATTACATGGTCTCCCCAAGGAGATTATCTCTGATAGAGGTGTCCAATTTGTAGCCAAATTCTGGCGAAGTCTGTGTTTGGCACTCCAAGTCAAGTTAAAGTTTTCTACTGCTTATCACCCCAAACCATTGGGCAAACTGAGAGGGTGAATCAGGACTTGGAGGCCTTCCTCCGAATTTATGTATCCTCAAGACGACTGGGTTCATCTTCTTCCGTGGGCCGAATTTTGCTACAACAATCAGTACCATTCTTCATCTTCTTCCACACCATTCTTCACCAACTATGGGTTTATTCCCAAGGTCCCTGAGTATCAACCACTTCCAGCAACATCAGTACCTGCAGCCGATATCACCCTTTGTCAGTTTTCCCAAAACTGGAAGAATATCCGGGCAGCTCTCCTAAAAGCTTCCTCGAGGTACAAGAAGATTGCAGACAAGAAGCGTAGGGCAATCCCTGCCCTCAAACCAGGGGATCGTGTTTGGCTATCCACCAAGAATCTGAAATTGAAGGTTCCAAGTATGAAGTTTGCTCCTCATTATATCGGTCCCTTCCAGATCGCACAAGTCGTCAATCCTGTTGCCTATAAACTCAAGTTGCCTTTATTCCTGAAAATCCCTAAACTGGTGGTCCTGCATTGTTTCCATTCTTTTCTTCCCACTGCACCCAAGGTCCAGACTCAATGTGGTGTTGAGTATGAGGTCGCCAAGATTCTGGATTCACACTTCCGGGATGGACATCTTCAATACCTGATCGATTGGAAGGGCTATGGCCCTGAGGAACGCTCTTGGACAAATGCATCGGATGTCCATGCTCGCAAGTTGGTCCAAACTATCCACGCCAAGTTTCCTCACAAGCCTAAGAGATGTCCTGGGGCCACCCCTAAGGGGGGGTGCTGTCGCGATCCGGGAAATTAGTCCCCATTTCTTACCTTCTAAGTGTCTCCTGACACTGGATCAGCGCTCCAAGCCTGGATTCCATCTGCGCTGTCTGCATGCAGCACACTGTGCAGCATTGCCTCAGTCTTCCCTCCATGATCCCAGCAGCGCTGTCATGGCAACTACTCAGTTAATCCCTACTGCTAAAGTGAATGGCATCTCCTGCCCTCCGTGGCCTCTGCCGCAATTATCGCTGACATCCACATGGTAAAGTACAAACAGACTTTCCCTCCAGATTCAAACATGGGCGCAGCCATGTTTGATTTCACCACATGACATTCTACAGCCTGTCCGCTGCGCTCTGGACTCTGCCTGATTATCCAGCCAATGCCTGCTTCCTAGCTGGTATAAATATCCTGCATCTAGGCTGCCTAATCGTCAGTGCTTTAGTTGTCTAATCCTGTACACATGTCTCTCCTGTTTGTGGATTCTTCAGCTTGTGCTTCCAGGTATTCCTGCTCCTGTGATCTTGCTCCACTAAGAGACCCGCACCAGTTACCATCCTGCGGTGCAGCATGACTTCTGCAGTGTCCCAGTATTGCTCCCAGTTATCTGCTGCGATCTGACACCAGCTTCCAGCTTCCAGCGTTTGGCCTGCTCTACTTCCAGCCTCCAGCGGTGTCTTGGTATCGCACCTAACTTCCATTGTCTGCAACATCGCTTCCAGCTTCCAGCAGTGCTCCTGTGTCGCTATCTGCCTACAAGCGGTGTTCTTCATCATCTCCAATACTACTCTCCATTACCAGCAGTATTCCAATATCGTTCTGCATCTTTTACCACACAACATCGAACTACAGTCTCCATCGACACTCACCGTTGGACTCTCACTTCAGCGGTGAGTTCAGTACATCTATCGTTTGCACCGGTTCCATCCGGTAGTCTCGGACAGTTCTTCCAAGTACCAATTCAACCCTGTGCACCTGTGTTTATCCCAGCCTCCTGTGCATCACCTGCTGGGCAGTGCCAGCTCGTTCCTCATCGCAGCGGTTATCTGTGGCCTCCAAACTTACCAACTCCGGGTCTTACAAAGACTTTGTCATCTTGTTATGCATAGCAATTGCACTTGTTACCTCTGCGCTTCTAGGAACTGTACTGCTATATCCTTCTGCACATTTACTGTTGAAGTCATTGCATTACCAAGGTGTTCATACTGTGTGTTCAATAAATTGACTTTATTTTATACTCCGTTGTTGTGGTCATGCTTTCGGGCCGACGGTGCTAGATTTCCTGTATGTCCAGGAACCCTATTCTACCTTCTTGGTTCACATACATGCCAGCCCCTACACCTGAGGCTGCCCCAGGTCAGCCTCAGCCCTCAGTTGTGACATGTACATTTTCAAATACTATACTTTTCTCACTGTGTGTATTACAGTACTGTATGTCTAGTGAACATGAAAACTATGTGTAGTGTACAGTAAGTTCAGTGCATGGTCCATTTAAAGTTTATAAATAAAAAAAATGGGAATGATTTTTGCCACCTACTGTTCTGTACCTACAGTATAACTAATTGCACCTGAATCATCACAATAGTTTTGGGTGAGGAGGTTTCATAAAAGGGTGTTGAATACTGTGACTGAGGCAACCTGCTGAAGGCTTAACAGTTATGTGTGTGCACTACGGGATAGTACGTATATTATGTATACATCCAATAAGCAAAGGGTTTTCATATTCACTAGTATAATATGAAAGCATAACAGAATCCATTTTGATTCTAGCTAGATGATATAGCAAATTCATCTTGAACTTTATACACACCCTGAGAGAAAAACAACTTTGTTGGCTGAGTATTGTTTCCAACTACGCACTTTCTAAAAGCTTAGAGACCAGATGTAATTCCTAATATGGACACAGTTGAAGCTCACGAGTATCTTGTTAGTATTCTTGACAATTGTCCCAATATTGCCTAACATTGTATTCCAGAAGTATGAAATCATATGGGAGGGATATAAGAAAAGGGCGTAACTGTGTATTATATAAAACTCATTGTTGTTACGTGTATGTTGTTGTTAAATGATTTGACACAGGACGAGAGAATGCTACCTCTCCCCTGTATACGGGCGTGGCCCTTTGAATAAATAATAATTGATTTTTATAAATCCATTTTCAATTCATTAATTTTACCTAACAACCCAAACAGCAACAAGATGGTTAATTTAGTTAATCTATGAGAATTCAACAGATGGGGGCTCGTAATCGTTGGAACTATAGATCTCGATCTCTTCATCAAATTCTCAAAGGGGTGTGCCAGCCAGCCAGCAGCTGATGATGGAAGGAACATACCAAGTCATTAAAGCACTGGTAAGTATAGAATACCATGGTATGTGCTATATTCCAGTACATGCTGTTTCTATACCTGCCAGCTGTCTGTGTGATTGTATTTTTTATAATATGAGAATTATAAGTGGAGAGATTGACAAACTAGTAAAATAACTCAGGGACCTTTTTGTTGTTGCTTGTTTGTAAAATTAATACCAAAATTATGTCCAAATCGGTTGAAGGACCAAGTAACTCGGAAATGATGATTGACAGATGCTGTTGCATGTAAATAAGAATACCAAAATTAATTCAAAGATTTGAGCAAAGAAACAGTGACCTGTGTTTTTCACTCTATGAATGATTGCGTGAATAAGTGCTTTGGACCAAGAGCCAAATAAAGTAAAAAGCACATAGATCACCTCCCCTTGTTAGTCAGCTACACGTGTATAAGAAGGGTACATTAGAAAAAAATAGAGTGAACAACCCGAGGTTATAGGGATTATATGTAACTGAGTGTAAGTATATATTGCAATACCGAGCTGCTAAGAGCTGCTGGTTGTTTTAACCATAAGAGGTGTTGTGCTAACCATAACAAGGCATGTTGCTTTATGATTGTAGTTGTGATAAGAGGATCTACTGCAGCTTCCCAGTTGACAGACGTGTCGCGTGTGTGAAAAATTGCAGGGATTGCGAATTTTTCCAGCGTATGGGAAGGGCAGGGAGGATTAACCTTAAGTGTGCATATCATGTATGGAAGAAATATTCCATAGAAGCACAAATTTTGTATAGTACTGTGACAAAGGGTACAGTATATGTTTTGCATTTCAATCATGCTGTATAATATTGGCCTGATCAACCAATACTAAGCGTATTTTGAAATCGGCAAAACTGTTGAAATCTGCAAAATATTGAAGTTTGCAAACTGTATTTAAATTTTTTTTGTGTTATGGTTTTGTGTGTGGAACAATGTTCAGTAAGTATATTCTCAGATCTGGGTCTAATAGAAACCTTCTGTCTGTGATTGGCATGGTTACAAGTTTTGAAATAAAGTAAATATATATATATATATATATTTGTGAACTAAGGAAACAAAAGTTGATGTCCGTGTTCAAATGGCTTTTGGCAGATCTGTAGTTAAAAATATGTGTTTATCTAATGTTACTATTTAACTATGAAGTGAAGTTTCCATATGGTATTGTTTAATACGTAAATATTCTTTAATGCAATATATTGTGAGAAGGTCTGCCAGCAAATTAATGGCTGGATGCCGTGTGAGATTGTATTGAAATATAAAGAAAAAAAAAAGTTTTTTTTCTGTAAAATAAGCCTTCAGTTTCCAACGCTGTGTAGCACGGAGAGATAGTGGGCTGTGAAAGCGCAGAAACGTGCCCCCTCCTTTCCAGCAGCAGTGTAAGCCATGACGCAGTAAAGAAAAAAAAAGTGTTCAGTGAGCTTTGATTTTTTTCATCTAATAAGATAGATCATAATAAGCATAAGTCAGTGGTTTCCAAATTTTTTCTTAATCATGTGGCCCTAGAATATCAGAATTTTTTTTTTCACGACACCCCTAGAAAAAAAAATGTATTATTGAGAAATGTAAAAATAGATATTACATTAAGTAGATGGCGTTTATATGCCATCCTTAGAGTCAGTTGTGTGGTGAGGGACAAGATTTGCTTCTGTTTGGTCACATATTTTATGACTGGCAGCCACCAGCACTGGATAATTTGAATTGGTCCTGGACCACCAACTCAGGGCACCCCTGCAAGTGTCCTAGGCACCCCAGGTAGCTACGGCACACAGTTTGGGAACCTCTGCATAAGCAATACTCTAGAAATGTTTGTTATACAAACTATCTACTCCAGTGTTAATATCTTTACCAGATAACCTGTAGAAAATGCTGCCAATTTCTTTATACAGCATAACTGTAATCAGAAAATATAAGAACAAAAAAATCCCAGCAACAGATATGGGCTAGAGATGTCAGCGCTAACAGCGTTAACGCTAACAGATCTGCATCTGGCAGACAGTCAAGAAGACAACGCCCTATCTCGGGTGAGCTAAAGTTTTCAAGGCAGCAGAAGCAGCAGCTAAAATCATAGGGAAAGATAAAGGAATACGCATTCTTTAATGTATATGCTGTAAATCAAAGATTGCGACAAGCAATTAATCACTACGATTCCAGTATTAACATACTTTTAGACAATTCTTCAAAGTTATTTGGAAGGAACCTAATGTAAAAGTTACAGTGTAAAATCATACTACATCACGGATGAGGTATTTCTAAAGATTCCAGGAAGAATAAAGTAGGAACAGATTAAGTTGGATGCATAGCATATCTATATATCACTTACCCTGGGTTCGTGAGGTAAAAAAAAATACGCTTGCTAAAATCCATCTCATTGTATAGGCATCGATATAATGCAGTGCAAAAGTTCTTAGTGGACTGCACAATATGCAGTGATGAACCAGGTTCCGTAGCAGGAAGTGTGGGGATATGATTGTATAGAATAGTTATACAGATAGAAATGTGAGCAGGAGCGTTGTTAAATTTGTAAGTGATTTTTCAGTGAATATGTATATGTGCCAAGGCATCCATGGGATGGACACAGTCCAAGAAAAGTTTGCTTGGAAGCACAGTAAGTGATGGGTGTGCATGAGAAACGTACAGTTTGTGTGGACTGGCCAGTCTGAATGATATGTTGAGAAATGTAACCAGTATGTGGATGATATACCTTTGTGCTATAAATTATTTGAAGTATTGGTGTCAGATACTAAACAGTTGTGTTTTCTTGCAGAAAAAAAGGACACAAGGTGTCGCAAGACAAAAGTCAACGGTGTGCTGACATAGTTAACTACGTAGATCATTATTTGGCGCTAGGCCAAAGATAGTTAAAACCCTTAGAGGGTGGAGCCTTGGTATACATTTATTGATAGATAGATATGTATGACCAGATGATAAATCTTTAGATACAGTAATTTTTTTTTTTTGGAAATGCTATATGCATACATTCAAGTTCATAACCAAAGAAATTATAGAAGGTAATACAAGATTACACTTTATCATGAATAAAACATTATAGATACACAGTCAGAGCCAAACCATCCACTTATGCATAAGCAAGAACATATATGTTTAATACTGAGTATATAGGTTTAATACTGAGGTTAAGCAGTAGATTTTATATGATGTGTACATTTTACCTCTGACAGTATACAACTTAGATATAAAATGCAATAGTGTAGCTTACAGAAGGATTTCAGATTTGAAGATATATCCCTTCACTCAATAGGGGATATATGAACCAACAGGGAAATTGTAACTAAAGATTTGTTCCATGAAAAATGTGTTTATTAGGACACCTAAACTCACTGACATACTACATACATAAAGTGCATGGGTGAATCTGGACCAGTTAAAGTGACCGTGTGATAGATGTAAACTTCTCACCATATAATGGGATTGCGTTGGGCTAGCTTAAAGAAGCAACATGGGTCCGAGGCTGAAAATAGCCTAGGCACCACCACAGATGGTTTATTCAGCGTATCAGTCCTTTTACTTGCTTCACTGACCCTCGTCACCCGATTCCCCTGTCCAAGAACCTATCCTGGTAGGGTTGCACAGTGATGCCCAGCTCAGAGTGTTTCCTGCTGAGGATTCACAGGATCCACCACAACTTAGATACAGCTGCATACTTGTCTTCCTCACCCCCAAAAGTGGGGAGTATAAGGAATATAATGTGGATGAGTAAGACAATTATAATGATTACATCGCATTTTACATTGCATTTAAAGGAATTGATTTTTATAAAAAAAAAAAAAAAAAAATAATAATTTCTTGAGCATCCATAGGGGATAATGGGATGGTGAATTAGTGAATTAGTATTATTAATAATAACGTGTTGTTGCCAATTTTCATTAAGGGGAAATTTTCATGAGTTATGCAAATCTAAAGGGTAATTAACATGAAATAGATTCACAAGCTTTCTATAGTGGGATGAAGTTTAATGAGGAAGGGTACATTGTGTTTTGGCATGGGACCAAAATAACAAATTATGTGATAATAAGAGGGATCGTGATGGTGATAAAGAAAGCTATAGCATGTTTACTGCAGATGGTTGGGTTGATTAAAAACAACATTGTTTTAATACAACATAGTTTAATGCAAAAAAGGAACTATAGTATGTGTAACAGGTGTTAAGGGGTTATTTGAGAAATGAATAATAAGGCCAGAGGAGTGAGCTATTGTTTCAAAGACAGTAAAGTTTCTTTACTGATAGATAGAGTTTATAGGAGTTTGAAGAATATTTTGTGTTTAATATGTGTAATGTTGAGAATAAAAAGTCATAATGTGACAAGGAAAGTTAAAGAATTAAGCATTATTAATCTACAAAAGAGACAGGAAAGGCAGAATTTGAATCATGGCATGGTCCAATCGTTGGTTCAATAGTGGTAGAATTACACCTAAGCCTCTGCTTTGTCTCTCTTCTATATCATTTTTTTGTTATTCTTTTTGGAATCCAGCAAAGATATGTTATCCAGCAAAGATATATTATCCAGAGACTGATTCAAAACTACTAAATGATTTGACGATTCAAATGTGTCACACAAATTATTTAAACAGTTACAAGAATATCAAAAGCTGCAAGAACCTTGGAAAGATATTTAACCAACACGAAAACACACAGTCCGGCAGAGGACAATCACTAAAGAGAGTGAAGACGGTGTTATGATGAGAAGTTGCTAATGTTTTGGTTCCATTACAGATCGCATAGGATGGTCCTTGGCAAGTACCGCTGACTCTGATACAGCCGTTGCAAAGGCTGCAGAAGAAGGACACCTAGATCCATGAGCTTGCAATGAAATGAAAAGGTCAGAGACCAGAGCTTAAAGGAACCTAACACTAAAAACAATTGTATGGAGATACAATACAGAGACTGTTACTACTGTTACTACCACAGAGTTGTATTTGAATGAACCCTTCAATCAAGATAGAGATGATTATGATCATTGATAATAGACTATGTGCTTATAAGCTAATATCCTACAGAACTTTTAACTTTTCTGAAAGTATACGGGAGCGACGTTATTTATAATAGCATTAGGACTTAATTTATTTATTTTTCTTTGAAGAGAGAGCGAGCAAACGTGTGGTGTAGGTATGAGTACTCATCCATTATTGTGGATGGGAATTATTTCAATAAGACCCTTCCTTCCTCTTTTCTTTTCTAAGCAGGAAATCCAGAGGGATTTATGACTGGTGTAACGAACACACACTTTGAAAAACGTGGTTGTGAGTATTATACTCCACTTGAAGACAGATGTATAGATTAATGCATGGGTAATTTAAATAATTTAGGATATTATTCTGAGGAGTATCCAGTCCAGCAATACCATTAATTGTTGGAAAGATTTTAAGTACTGCAGCTATATAAATTGTATTGCTAATCATTATTTAAGACTATTATAATTGTTAGATATGTATACATAGACACTAGCAGGCCAAAGTTCTCTATGCAATTTACATTTGATGTGATTACCAAAACTTTATAGAGTCGTGACTCGTGATAATAGTGAAACACGGTACATGTGTATAGATACAACAGTATCTCAAGAAAGAACCACAGGTGATAATATTAGCTACACATATCGGGTGTATTTCAGTTAGTGGAAATAAAATAGGTCAATAATACACGGAAAAAAAAATTATCTTATGTAGATAGAAAAGGTTGATTTAAGGGAATGTGAAATGATTGTTACAATATACTAACCTAAGGTTTCTAGATGTGCTAGATATAATGAGTTAGGTATATAAATAGTAATGGTTACATAGGATGTTCATTAAAGTTTATGATTTAATAAATGTATTTTACCAGTAGTAGATTCAAAGGTTAAAAGAAGATATCATACATAACGGGGAATGGTAGTTGTCACCATGTCCTTAGGATATGATATATAATTGGTTACCTATTAATTCTAAAAATGTTTGTTATTTAAGAAGTTTGATTTAGCAATTTTATACAAAAACACATAATAACTTGAGAAAAGTTTTCTTGCAGGATGAACTATTCCTAAAAAGAGTAATTGACTCAGTAATCAGGAAACATGTTCCTGCCACCAGAGCATCAATAAAACCTCGAAGTGGTAAAGGTGGCTAATAAGTTCTCCTATGGCTAATGAAGTCGTATGATTAATAAACTGGAAGTTGACGTTTTATTTTAATTAAATTATTGATAACATGATTGATCTTTATGATAGGATATTCCAGAACTGTGGACATTTGTGATGATTCCAGGACATTGGACATGAACTATTACGATACCATATTGTTCTACATTTTTTAATACCACAAATTGGAGGATATTGTTGATTTCCGGAAACAGCACTTTGAGCTCACTGCTGTGCTTATTTGACCAAAGACATTACGGATCCTTATACGTGTAATGCCAAGTATATAAAGGAGGTCCATGATATAAAAGAAGAACTTTAACCAAGGCATTATGATATGGACTGGAAAAGATAAATGTTTAAATCCTAGTATTCAATTTTCAGGATTAGGAAAATGTTTTTTTAAGTATATTGTATGTGATGATGTATTCTGTGATGAGGTTTATTCTTTGGTAACCCCGATGTGATTATAGACATTCATTTGATGTTCACCGCATACAGGTGCGGCCTATGTTGTATTTAGAAGGCTACTGTCAAACGCAGAATAGCAATACTACATGAAATGATTATTAGCTAACTATACGTTCCCAGAAATTCTCTTGAGATGACAGGGCACATGGATAATGTCCCTGATCAAAGGGTGGAGCTGTTGAATACTGTGACTGAGGCAACCTGCTGAAGGCTTAACAGTTATGTGTGTGCACTACGGGATAGTACGTATATTATGTATACATCCAATAAGCAAAGGGTTCTCATATTCACTAGTATAATATGAAAGCATAACAGAATCCATTTTGATTCTAGCTAGATGATATAGCAAATTCATCTTGAACTTTATACACACCCTGAGAGAAAAACAACTTTGTTGGCTGAGTATTGTTTCCAACTACGCACTTTCTAAAAGCTTAGAGACCAGATGTAATTCCTAATATGGACACAGTTGAAGCTCACGAGTATCTTGTTAGTATTCTTGACAATTGTCCCAATATTGCCTAACATTGTATTCCAGAAGTATGAAATCATATGGGAGGGATATAAGAAAAGGGCGTAACTGTGTATTATATAAAACTCATTGTTGTTACGTGTATGTTGTTGTTAAATGATTTGACACAGGACGAGAGAATGCTACCTCTCCCCTGTATACGGGCGTGGCCCTTTGAATAAATAATAATTGATTTTTATAAATCCATTTTCAATTCATTAATTTTACCTAACAACCCAAACAGCAACAAGATGGTTAATTTAGTTAATCTATGAGAATTCAACAAGGGGCATAGGTTTTGCATGTACAGTATAAGGGCAATGCTGCTCGTGCATCCAATAACGCTATTTAAAAAACACAGGGGCTATGGGGATAAACGGTCTCTGGGCAACGTACACTAGCAGGCCACACTCGAGCTGGTTACCTAAATGGCCACCGACCGTGAAACAGGTAGGGTAGCCAATCCCGGGATTGGGACTGGCGGGTTCCCAGGATCCTGGCCTATAATTGGTCAGGATTCAATCCTTGGATTGGAGCTTGGACAAATTGAAAAGAAGCCAATCCCGAGTATCACGGGAATCCCAGGATGGATCATTTTTCAATCCCAATTCCCGGGATTGAAAAAATGGCCTGGATTGGCCTCCCTAGAACCATGGCCTAATGGAAGCCCACATCTTTGGAGCAAGCTACGGCACATGTTTTGCATGTATAAAGGCAATGCTGCTCGTGCGTCCAATTACGCTATTTAAAACTCAAAGGGGCTATGTGGATAAGCGAGCTATGTGCAACATACATTACAGTAGCAGGCCATACTCAAGCACCGAGCAGGTTCCTAAATGGATTCCGACCGTGAACCAGGGCCTTGTGGAAGCCCACATCTATGGAGCGAGCGATGGCATAGTTTTTGCATTTATAAGGGCAATGCTACTCATGCATCCAATTATGCACATGAAAATTGTTTCGAAAAAGTGTACACACATTGGGGGTAATTCCAAGTTGATCACAGCAGGAATTTTGTTAGCAGTTGGGCAAAACCATGTGCACTGCAGGGAAGGCAGATTTAACATGTGCAGAAAGAGTTAGATTTGGGTGTGGTGTGTTCAATCTGCAATCTAATTTGCAGTGTAAAAATAAAGCAGCCAGTATTTACCCTGCGCAGAAACAAAATAACCCACCCAAATCTAACTCTTTCTGCACATGTTATATCTGCCTCCCCTGCAGTGCACATGGTTTTGCCCAACTGCTAACAAAATTCCTGCTGCGATCAACTTGGAATTACCCCCATTGCATCTCTTGAAGGGACTGAACCCCGGGTGAAGTGCATGGTAACCATTATTATTTTTGCACTATAGTGTATTTCAGTGGAGACCTCACGAATGTGCAATGGTGTGCACTATAGTATTTTATTGGACACCTCATGCATGCACAATGGTGATTTTCAAAAGTGACATCTGGTGAATGATTGCTGGTATTACACTCATCAGTAATGCCATATGCCATGCTAAGCTTTATGAACCTCCCTGCGACAGCACGCTGCCTTGCAACCAGGCAAACTGGGACTCCGTGATCGGGACAAACGCCATAGATGGTATAGATGAGCGAGGCTCCATCTGTATGGGGAAACAAGTCAGGCATAGGACGGTATCCAAATCCACAATAAACTTACATTTTTTACCTGACCATGCCGCAGGTCAATGTCTTTTTGTCTGAAAATTTTATTTTTTTTCAGGTAGGAAAATGGGGGCTAATTGGATAGTGCAAAAAAATCACACAAAATATGTGAAAAACCCCTGTTTTTTTATCAAGCGGAAAATGTTAACTCTTTAAAAATGACCAAACCAGAGATACTGTAGTTTACCTCTTCCATGGATGCAGACCCTTGTAAATGTCGGAAATGAGAGTGGTAAATTGTTCCTCTTATAGAGAAGAGTAGGAGGTGGTAATAAAAACTCCCAAGTATTTTAGTTTTCTTGTCTGCCAGACTTCATCTTTAAAACCTTGATTTTTTTTTAAAGTACCATGGCCTATAGTACCCATGGAAGGTAAAGTATTTTATAGTGAAAGGTAAAATATTCTGCAGTGAAAGGTAAAGTATTCTACAGTGAAAGGTAAAATGTTTGGCCTTGCTGTATAATAATAATAATAATAATTTTATTTATATAGCGCTCTTTCTCCAACAGGACTCAAGGCGCTTTACAGACATCAAAAACAATACACATGATACAGAGGATTTAAGTAATACAGCAATAGATAAGCCACACAGACATAAAAGAAAACCTTAAGCACACAGAAAGCATAATGCAGGATTGGTGTAGGCATTTTGGGTAATAACTTCCAAGGGTTGTGTATTCCACCCTCACAGGGTACCAGGTGCAGCAGCCATCTTCGGCGCTCAGCGTAGGATTACCCAGGGTGGAATAGTCCACCCCTAGAAGAGATTACATAAAATGGGGGTGATTTCAGAGTTCTACAGTTTAGAGTAGGGTTCCAACAAAACCACAAGGTCCATGTATTTTTCATCCCATCCACAAGTGTACCATATGGGGCAGCCATGTTGGGCGCACTTTGAAGGTTACACTGTGGGAGGTGAGCCATACAAGGGCCAAGTTCATATATGGGAAAACTGATGCTTGTGTATGATGTACCCTGTATGTAGGGCTCAATGGAAAGGTGTGCAATCAGTGGAGGTAAACATTACAGGAAAAACACATGGTGGGGTGGAAGCGAGCTATTGAAGGAAAAAAAACACACACACAATAGCAGGTAATTGGTGGCAGAAGTAAAATTGGGATAACATTATTTTGGTAAGATCATAGTATGGGTGGGTAGGAGAATGTTGGTGGCATATTGTGTATGTGTATAATGCAAAGCTCTGCAGAGCTACTTTGGGACTATGAATTTTGTAGGTGTTTCCGACGCTGCTCCTATATGGTGACTGCAGAATATGCAGGATGCAAAACGGTGACTAAATAGGTTGGAGCACTGGGATTTCACCATGGCTGGTCTGGAACCAACCTCCAACAGGGAAGATACAGTATGTGGAAGCAGGTTTGTAACTAGGGTGGTGTGACCAGTGCAACCACACAGAGCACAGGATGCTCTGGGGGCAGAACCAAACACCATCACAATTACTATTTTCCGGGTGCCCGCTAGGATGTTGTTACTAGAGTTGCACCCAAATACTCCTACTCAGCACTTCTGAGCTCCAACTTCCAGCTCCCACAGTGTGTGTAGGGAGAGAAGTCATGAGGTCATGATGTCTCTCCCATAGAGCCCTAGAAGACGGAAGGGCTGTTGGGTGGCACAGTAGGGCATCGCATTTCAGGTTTTGGTGGCAGGGAAGGCAGACAACCAAGACCAGAAATTAGTGACAGTGAAAGATTGGTGGGTGGCCGGGTGAGTGTGTGATTGTGATAGTGACTCACCATTTAGAAGCTTCAAGCTACTATCACTCTCTGCAAACTTTAAGCTCCTCTGACATACAGTATACATGCAGAGTTGCACGGGACCTGTCAGCTCATTTGCGCCAGGCATCATGTACTGCGTGTCATATTGAGGCTAGATATATGAGGACACATCTGTATCTTATTACTGTGTCGCTAATAATTATGCATTTACTGCTGTGTTCCTAGTTGCTTGTCAATTGTTACTGAGTATCTCTTGCACCACTGACAATAACATTTGTATGCTAGTTATTTCCCTTTCTCACCATACTGAATAAACAAGGCCAATTCTATTTATTTTGTAATTCAATTTATTTTTGTAACTACAGCACATTTTTATTATTATTATTATTATTATTATTATTATTATTATTATCCTTTAGTACATAAACAAATAAGCAAGACAAGAAAACTGACTTACAATTCAAAACAATATAGGACAAAAACAGGGTAAACTGTATAATCATATCTACTACAGCAGATGACACTGAAATAAGTATCAGCGAGGCAGAAAACCTATGTCTTTGGTACCATCGAAGGGAGTATTGAATATAAAATAGATTAAGTAAGAGAAGGAAAAGCACATGATTGGTAACTTCCATTAATTACAGTAAATATAACACACATTATTCGGGTGTAGCATGGCTGACCGGCGGTCAGGAGACCGCCACTCAGCATACCGACACCCTGGAGGGGGGGCAGGGTCGAGTGCAGCAAGCCCCTTGCGGGCTCGCTGCGCTCGCCATGCTGTGGGCTTGGTGGCAACCGCCACTCTATGGGTGCCGTGGACACCCACGAGTGAAAATAGTCCCTGTTGGTCGGCATGCCGACCATTGAGACAGTGAGGGAGCGGGATGCTGGTGGAGGTCATGTGACCGTAGGTCTCCCGACAGCCGGTCACATGAATACCATCCCATTATTCAGTAAATACCATATTTGCAATTACATTTTAGGTAATGTTTTGCAGAGAGATGAGCAACAGTTTAATTAGATTTCAAGATTCTGCTATAAATACTGTTTTGCTACCACTGAGATATTATTTTGAATGTGGATCTAAAAAAAATAGGTATCGGAAACTTGGAAAAACTGTCTCTTAGGCTTGGGCCACACATAGCGGCCAGGAAGGAGGTTCTGTGTGCATACGGATCATGTTGTGCGGGATCCCGCAGATCAGGATCCGGCCAGTGACACATAGGATTTCAATGGAAATGTATGTGTTCTCATTGAAATCCCGCCGTCCTGCCATCCGACTCGACCGCAGCATGCTGCTGTGGAAGCCAGCGGGACTGCCGCACATGTGTGGGCGCCTGCATAGGCGCCCATGTACAGTCTCCTTGCGGCTAAGCGGGTCCCGCTGAATGGGACCCGCTTGGCCGCTATGTGTGGCCCTACACCATACAGGCAAAAATACTTGTTAAACAAACATGCATCATGCATTACGTTACACATATTACTGTATATGAGGTATTTATAAAGATCAGGGTCAACTGAACAATCAAAACAATAATACTAAAATGGCTATAACTATTTCTGGATTACATTCTGGATTACACGTCTTTAAAAATGGATGTATCTTCTGTTTTCGAGCCGACAGTTACACAATGTGGCTGGCTCATTTCATCTTTAAAACCTTGATTTTATGAGATGATCAGAAGTCCCATGGCCTAAATTCAGAATAATCTGGTATTGAATAACTATCCTAACAACTGCAGTCACTGGTTGAAACTAGGACTGTAATTCTTTTGAATTGAAAACCAGTTCATCTGTCACTTGACATTTAACCATGTCCATCCAATAGTTACACTTACGTTTTACATAAAACTAACTATTCTAGGAACATTAACCTTCTTATTACGTTAATTTGGGTTTGAAATGATGGGAAAAGCTTTGACAATAAAGTATTGAGCAACAAAGAAATCAGGGGTAAGGCTCGCTGACAATGGGCACATATTTTAACCTACTGTAAACAAAGTTTTGTTACTGGCAGAGGCATACATACAGGAGACAATGAAAGCAGTTTGCACTCAAGCGCCAACCCTGAAGGGGGCACCATGATCCTCTCCACTGCTCCCATTTCTGCTTTATGGGCCACAGAGCAGGGGTATGCAGGGCGCCCGGGGGCGTGTGCTGCGGTCCTCTCTCTCCCAGGATAGACTATACTGTACCGATTACCCAAAATGCATATTGAAAACCAATTAGTTGTGTAATGTACATCTTGGGTCGCTGGGCCAGTTTGGAAAGGTGTCACATTTGATACACTAGGAGCTTAATGTACTGGCCATGAAAATATGTGGCTTTCGAGCCCCTATTACAGTGGTACAAATAGAAGACTAAGGGGCAGATATACTAAGCCTTGGAGAGTGATAAAGTGGAAAGAGATTAACTGCCAACCAATCAGCTCTTAGCTGTAAATTTCCAAATACAGCCTGTAACATGATAGTTGGGAGTTGATTGGCTTGTACTTTATCTCTCTTCACTTTACCAGTCTCCAATGCTTAGTACATCTCCCCCATTACATTAATGATTATTATCTAAAGAAGAAGAAAATCACAGTTCATTGCTTCTAGACAATTGTAAGCAGAAATTCGACACCATTTTTTATTTTATTTTTTGTCGAATTCACCGATCCACTTGGTTTTTGCCATGCGGATTTTTCGAACAGTTGAATTGGACCTAAAAACAGGCAAAAGGTGCAGTTTTTTCATCTGGTCGAAAAAATTGCACTAATTGAATACTAGGTGGTTGGGGTCCTAGTTGGACCTCCTGATGGCTTTTACTGGGCAGAACTTTGACACAGGGAGCCTATTCTGGGCCTTCCACTGGATGGTTTTGGATGAAAACTTTAACTGTAATAAACTGACAGAAATAACCATAAATTAATCTCCTGAAATAACCATATATTAATGAACTAAAATAACTGACAGAAATGCAGATGGGAAAACAAAAAATGTTGTGTAACCAAAAGCCTTGGAACATTGATAGCAAAAGGAAAACTTTAAACCCATCTCGTAATGGAAAAGTGATTATAAAACTGAACAAAAAAAAAAGCTAGGAATCAGGGCCACTGCTGACACCCCAAAAGCAAAAATGACATTGGGCAGCCACCTCATTGGTCTGTTGGAAGAGCTACTACGCTACTAATTATTTTTAATATACTGACAGTTACATCCAACTTATTGTTAACGTAATAACTGGAAAATGTTAAACCGAGCAACGCCGGGTACTTCAGCTAGTTTTATATAAAACAATAAGTAGATGATAATGATGACTTTCCTGTCTAGAATGCAGCTGCATTATGATACGCTTAAAGTGTGTCTTAATAAGTTTTATATGTATCTTGATGCTGTTGCATTCTAACTGATATGTTGGGTTGGTCATCTTCTGCTTTAATGATCTCAAACTTCCCTCGAAGGTGAACAATGTTTGCAGCCCAAATTTTAAATGTTTGTGTTTCTGTATGGGCTGCAAGTGAATCCGACTTTAAATGAGTACCATAGTATTTATTCAATAACTTAAATGATTTAGTTTTTCCTATTTTTTTATTATTTAAAAAATTATTGTTTTTTTCTCTTATTTCCGAACCACCAACATAGCCTTCATAAACTTTCCTATTCATTGATATCCCCACTGTACAGTCCACACATATACTAACATATTTTCTCTTTCTTCATTTCCCCATCCTCCTGACTCCTGGCCAAAATTGCTGTGTGATAATATAATGCAGCCCACCAAGAACCTTTGGAATCTGATAGACCATTGGAGGTAATTCCGAGTTGTTCGCTCGTTGCCGATTTTCGCTACGCTGCGAATAGGTGGAAAATGCGCATGCGCATGGTACGCAGAGCGCATGCGCTTAGTAATTTTACTAAGAACTTAGTAGATTTACTCACGAGCGAACAATGTTTTTTCCACGCTGAAGTGTTCGTAGTGTGATTGACAGGAAGTGGGTGTTTCTGGGCGGCAACTCAGCGTTTTCACGGCATTTGCGTAAAAACGCAGGCGTGCCAGGGAAAAACATGGGAGTGGCTGGAGAAACGGGGGAGTGGCTTGCCGAACGCCGGGCGTGTTTGTGACGTCAAACCAGGAACAAAACTGACTGAACTGATCGCTATCTGTGAGTAGGTCCGGAGCTACTCAGAAACTGCTAAGAATTATGTAGTAGCAGATCTGCTAATCTTTAGTTTGCTATTCTGCTAAACTAAGATACACTCCCAGAGGGCGGCGGCCTAGCGTGTGCAATGCTGCTAAAAGCAGCTAGCGAGAGAACAACTCAGAATGAGGGCCTATGTGCAATAGATAACACCTATCCTTGTGTATCAATGCCCATTTCCCTATAGATTGTAAGCATGTGAGCATGTGATTTTCTGTTTTTACCCAGCTTTTATTTTATCACTGTTTTTTCCAATTGTGAAGTGCAATGGAATTTGCTGCACTATATAAGAAACTGTTAAAAAAATATATATATAATAATAATAATAATATTATTTTTCATTTTTGCTTACGGTTATCCTAACATATTTCATAATTGCCCTTTTTACAGCTTTATTCTGCAGGCTGTATATCAGAGGGTTTAGCAGTGGGGTAATTGTAGTATACATTATGGTGAGGATCAGCTCCAGGAGTTTGTGGTTGTCCAGTGATGGCATCACATACTCAGAGATAGCTGTGCCAGAAAACATGGTGAGGACCGTGAGGTGGGATGAGCAGGTGGAGAAGGCCTTTCTCCTACCATTTGTTGATTTTATATGCAAGATGTCGCTTATAATTATTGTATATGACATCAAACTGCAGGAGAATGGACAGAATCCAAATAAAAATACTTCTACATATACCACAATAAAGAATGCTTCCTTATTGGTGCTTGCAATTTCCATGACAGATTTAGCATCACAGAAGAATTGGTGAATTATATATGAATAGCAAAAAGACATGTATGTGGCTGAAAATATAATTAACAAAGAATTTAAAAATCCAGTTACCCATATGGCAGCCATGAGCTGTACACAATGATTCCTGCTGAAGATACGGTGATAGTGTAATGGCTTACAGATAGCAACATACCGGTCATAGGCCATTGCAGATAATAGAAGCACTTCTGTGCTGCCAATTGTATAAAAAAAATACATCTGGGTAAAGCACTGTATGAAGGACACTGTGTAATTCCCAGACAGTAACATGTGCAGCAGCTTAGGGACCGTGACTGTTGTGTAGCAAAGCTCTAGTAAGGACAAATTACATAGAAATAGATACATTGGGGCATGTAACTGGTTATCTATATATATGACTGTAATTATAAAAGCATTTGCTAGAAGACCCATCAGATATAATAAAATAATCAAATTGAAGAACTGTGATTTGAGTGCTGATGTAGTAATAAAAACCACAAGATGGAACTCCGGAAGATGTGTTTGATTTCTCATGATTTTCGTCTTCTCATAGAATTCTTCAAATGAAATTGTTTTGTGTTGCTGTGTTTTAAAGCAAGGTTTCCTAAAATAGATTGTCACTGTGATTTCATGCTGGATGGAGTGTAGTCATTGTTTGATCAGATAAAGTCTTTATTACTAGTTTTTATTCCCTGACAGTTGGAAGGACTGGGGACAAACACACATAGAGGAAAGGGGAGAGGACCTACCTTACAATAATGATTGACGTGTGTAGAGGAAAATCAGACTGGACACATGAGGGAGAAAATCATAGACAAGAGCAATTGGTATAAATATATAGAGGAAAAGTTACTAAATGACAAGATGCTACTAGAGACAGGTCGAGATGGGAGAGAGTGCACAAAGCAGAGTCAGACCTAAGCCAAGGGTTCATAAAAGATGCCAGTTGCAGGCATAATACAATGAGATGGAGGGGGTGGAAGATAAAGACAAAGAGGGCACACAATGAATATCACTTTGCTGGGACATGGTGTATCACATCAAGAGAGAGAGAGGAAATATAACTTCATATTAATTAATAAGCCACTATGTACTCATAACTTACAATAAAAGGATTAATGACAGTAAAAGAATTCCTTCCGTAACTATTAGAATTATTTTAGCAGCACAGTCGGTGTAATGGTTAGCATAACTGACTCACTGACCCCCCATGGCCCTAACTGTGTGGACTTTGTAAATTCTCCCCCCTGCTTGTTGTTTTAGCTTAGTCCCACATTCCAAAAATATACCAGTAAAGTTAATTGGCTTTTGACAAAAAAAAAACATAGTCCTAGTATATGTGTGTGTGTGTGCGTGTACATGTGGTAGGGAATATAGATGAGCACACAAATTCCACTCAGCACACCATAATAAACCTGCAAATGAGACATAAATCCTAGATGATAAAAGTAATGGAGAGATCTCTGTTACATACATTTGCAAACATATGGTGAGCCACCAGCCACGGCAAGGCATCTCATTTCTGGTGGTTCTATGCTACATGAAAATAGCCCCTACTTTGAATCATGCATTTATGTATTTCTATATCAAGAGCCATCTCACATGAAGGCACCCCCAAAAAATCCTCCAATATGGACCAACAAGGAACAGCATACATTCAACTACTGATCCCATCCATGCCTCTCAAAACAGTGATATTCTTCATGTTAATTGTACAAATCAAATTATTGGTTCATCACAGGTGCATGTAAGGGAGAAGTTATTGTAGACTAAACAAATTCAGCCAGCACAACATAACAGACCAGCATATGAGACATCCTAATTGTGAATAGTAATGCAGAGATCTCAGTCACTTTTATTTGCAAATATATGATAAGCTACGAGCCACAGCACGTTTGTGCCAAAGTAGTTATTATCGTCATGTAGCGTTGGACACTGTATGCGAGTAGGAACAGCCAATAAGATGTTGTGCTTGAAAAAGAAGATTGTATATTAAAAATATTATTGCACTTTTCTCCCTTTCATTTTTTATATGTATTATTCTCTAAATGTTAAAAATATTTAATTTCATTTAATGGTGCACATACTTGAATATGTTACAATCTTAGGGAATCTAATATCAGTTAGAGGCATCATTGTAAGAAGGTGGAAACGGATGAGCAGCATGCATGACAGTAATAAAAACTACAAACATCTTTTCCAGATATTTTTAGGAAAATTAGCAGATAAGAGAAAGCCGCCACGTGGCAGAAAATTTTCTAAAGACTTAATATAGGAAATGCTGACGCAACAAAGAAAGATCTCACATGATGTATAAAAGGGGCAAAGTAAATACATAATTCAATGTTGTAAATAAAAGGCAGAAAATCAGGTACAGTTTCTAAAACATTTTTAGCAATTAGGGGAAAATAAGAAAATTATGAGAATAATGAAGCTAAAAACTAAAAGATTGGTTATTCTGAATAGACAATAAATTACACACTGTCTGAGTAATTAGTTTTCCAGAGATTTTACTGTTCAACTTCACGTTTCCATCACTAGACTGTAGTAGTAACATTGCTCACCAAAATACACTTACTATTACTCCCATAATTAAAAGCAAATAAGTGAATGGGTCAATATTTTATAGGCACACAATTGTGTAACAAGAATTTAAAAGCAATGGAATCACTTAAATAAGAAAAAATAATTACAAAATACAGTATGTGCGATTGTCCTGATTGTTGAACATGTCATACAGATCTAATGGATCCCCAGTGGTTGATAAACAGAAGATGAAGTAAATATAACACAGCAAATGTTTACAGAGATGTCTTGGGGTCTAAGATAACAAACTAAAAATTAATGTAACACACAAGTTTACATACACACAATTACACATACACATACACTAGACAAATATTTGACACACTAATTTCATCTGTCTGAAAGAAGAAAAAACAAACACTATGATAGACAGAGTAGATGGGTAAATTAGCATTTTGACATCCATTGAATGTTTATTTGATCCACAATCCTCAGTGATGTGGAGTGAGAAGACACAATCAGGATTTACCATTGGGATTACGGACCGAAAAACTCCATGTTCCAGCCTGCGTTACCCAGACACAATGAAGGTGATAATATATAATATAGCGTAACATATACCATGGGGAAAAATAGTTCATTACCATTGTATCCTTGATCCTCATTACAATTACTTTTAATTATTCCATAATTCTGCAATTCCAATTACATTAATTTGGTAACATTTTTGGATTTTATGGGGAGTTTTGTTTTTAAACATTAGAAAATTATTTTTAATATAACTTTTTCCATAGTGTGAAACGAATGCTATATATCTGCAAAACTGAGAACTAAAGCTAAATAATCTGATAAGAAACAGAAAGCATTATGACAAAAGATAGATTACTTTATGGATTAACATTTTATTTTTTATTATCTATATACAGTATATAAATAAATATGAAAGCCTTCACTCACTCATCACTAATTATTTTACTTCCCGATATGTTAGGATGCTGAAATTTAGCATAAGTATTCTTCAGGTGTGAAATAGGAAAACTATATAATTTGAATTTTAATAAACCTCCCCTAAGGGGATGAAATGGGGGCTGACATAATGACGTCTTTATCGATGCGTGGCTTGCGTTGCGTGAACAATAACACCCAAATGGACAGTTGGATCAAAATTTGGAATCCACCTCCAGTGTGCAGAATTTAATAAACTACAAAAATGGTCCTGTCACTTTTTACCGTATCTCTCACTCACTGACAGACTGACTGGCTCGTCCCTGATTCTCTTACTTCCCGATATGTTAGGAAGCTGAAATTTAACATAGGTATTCTTCAGGTGGGAAATAGGAAAATAACATAATCATAATTTTAATAAACCTCCCCTAATGGGATGAAAAGGGGGTTTACATAATTACGTCATTATCCATTACCGATGTGTGGCTTGCGTTGCGTGAATGATAACGCTCAAACGGACAATCGGATACAAAATTTGGATTGCACCTCCAATGTGTACAATTTAAAAACTACAAAAATGGTCCTGTCACTTTTTATCGTATCTGCTATGGGTGCTCCTTGGGTAACACCAAGAATAATAGATCAATATTCACCGACATTAAGATGTCTCAAATTTACATCTCTATAGATTTACTAAATTTTTAACAGTGATTTATATTTACAAGCATGAAAATCAGAAAATCTTGTGCGAAGAATGGATAGAACAGCTAGTCAATATACAGTATACTTGTATAAACATTTTATTTTGAATTTACAAGTTTATAAATTATTAAATGTTCAGCAGAAGAACAGACACTGTGGTAATAAAAAAAAGAACACAAAGTAGAAAAATACAATTGGCAATATCTCATTTAAAGAATTTTTTATTTTTTAAAAAGTGAACAAGAGTTATGGAATAGGAAGAGAGCAGAGAGTGCATTGGGGGGGCAGAAGCATGAAAAGAAGCAAAGGATAATTGAAAACAGCAATGAACAAATGGAGAATAGGAATATATGTACCAATCTCGGATAGTGCAAGGTGGCATGTTAGCAGGACCGTAACTAGGGGGGTGTGGATTGTGCCACCAGACATAGTGCTGCAGGGTAGGGAGCACTGTTGAGGGCACTTGTCAATTATCAGTTTTAATTACATTCACTTGTAGCCCCCCCCCCTTTTGAAGCCCAGCATCTACTGACTGCCCCTATATCCTCCCCCCACCTCTTCCTAGGGCCGGTTCTATCATTATGCAGCTTTAGGCAGCTGCCTAGGGCACTGACATCTGGGAGGGGGGTTGCCACATAGTCTGCCTATCACAAAATTATGGATGTCACTGTAAGAAACATCCTTCTTGTACTTGATGCAAGTGGTGGCTGTGGAACTTATTAATCACACTTTCATTTGAAGGGCTGGGAAGTGGGTTTTGGTGATGTTTAAGAGCAGTAGACTAAAGTTTTGCCTAGGTTGCTGAGAGACTTTGCACCAGCCCTGCCCCTTACATCGCTAATACCTATACAACATTCATGAAAATAGCTTAAGAGCTCTTGTTCGGTCACACTGTCCTTAACTTCATTTTTAGATGCTGACATACTCGGTGGCTGCACACTGTGTGTTTGGCTGCAAGGGTCTTGATCTGTGGCTACACACTACATAGATCTGCTCAATTGAAATGCTGATTGTTTTTCTACAAAGTACTTGTAGTTTCATATAGTTAGAAATCTAATAGTTTTAAGCAGGGAGTTTGACTGGAGTGCAACAGGTAATGGGTGTAAATCCTGGTTGTGGCAGCATATTAAAGTTAAGTGCATGAATGTGGTAAAGAGACGATTTGTGTCCAAATCCATTTTCTGGCAGTGCTGCGTATATATATATATATATATATATATATATATATATACACGCTTTGCTCCGGCACTCAGCTCCGCCCCTGCTATGGGGCTGACTTGCTCAGGTGCCTTCCTCCAGGGGTACAAACCCTTTGCATAACACCAGAAGAAAATGATGAGGCGGCACTCGGAGTCTTGTGAAATATCAACAACATATAATGGTGCAGAATCAACGTTTCGGGGTTTCTCCCTTCGTCAGGATAAGTGCAAGGCAAACAACAGTGAGTTTAAATACAACTTACCCCCTCCTACAGTTCATCCCCTTCTGGCCGGTGTCGCTTGCCGCGCCGTCCCGGGCCTCAGACTGACGTCACCACCGTCTCACCGGAAGTGACGCGCCGGCGCCGGGAGGCTCCTCCACAGCAACCCAGTCTAGAGACTAAACAAAGATCCATGGATACCATTGTAAACAAACGCCGTGAACACTACACAATACAACACGGCTTAGAGAAAATAAATACATAATTCATCATAAGTTAACTATTAAAACATTGAAATATTTGTGGGTATTAAAATATTAAGTGCTTCCCAACAAAAAACACATAAGTACATTATGCAGTGCAAACCAATAGTGTATATTGCTCCATATAAAAAACATATAAATATATAGTACCGAACCCCTGTCTGTTCTCAAGGTGCATCAATTTCAACTACAGCCTACCCATTTCTACCATGCGTTTCTAACCTATTAAAATGACAACAAAAATCCCTTCCCACAGCTATGTTGTTCAAGTATATATTACCTCAAATAATGGGTCCCTACGTACATACTGAGGACCAATCATACTGGCATTATTTATATTATAATCAGGAACTAAACAAAATTAATGAGCCCTAAATTGTCATTTAGACCTGCCGGTCTGAGGGTACTCAACCTGTGAATCCACATGGATTCTAACTGCAAAAGTTTCCTACCCCTATTGCCTCCCCGCATAGATTCTGGCACATGATCAATGATTCTATGTTTAAATGTGGCCATCGTGTGTCTGTATTCCACAAAATGTTTAGCCACAGGTTGGTCCCCCTTGCCTGAAGCAAGGGCATTTCTTATTGCCAACCTGTGTTGTGCCATCCTAGTTTTGAAAGAACACTCGGTTTTACCGATGTAGTACCTGCCACAAGGGCAGATGATCGCATAGATGACAAACTTGGAGGTGCAGGTCAGGGGCCATCTAATTGGAAACTTTTTGCCTGAACATGGATGCACGATGTGATCTCCTACTGACATATGCGAGCACGTCGTGCATCCTGTACACTTGAAACAACCATTTTTTTCGTTTTAGAAAATGCTCAGGTGCCACTTTGAACTTAGCCATGTCAGTTTTGACAACCATGTCTTGAATACTTCGACCTCTAACAAAGCTGGGCATGATCCGTTGGTGACGAAACACCGGTAATTCCGGATCAGTTGCCACCATAGGCCATAAACGTTTGACCTCCTTACATGTCTGGTTACTGTGAACATCAAATTCACAGACCCAGGGAATTACTCCACCCAGTTCTTTCACCTTCTTGGGTTTGAGACTCTCGTCTCTGTTTGTTTTTTCAGCTTTCCCTCTTGCATGGGTCAATAACTGTTGTGGGTAACCTCTAGCACTCAGTCTCAGCTCCATCTCTTCTAGTTGTATATCTCTCTGTTGTGTGCAACTGTTGCTCTTACAAACTCTCAGAAATTGAGAATAGGGCACACTTCTCACTGTGGATGCTGGATGACAGCTGTCATACCTCAGTATGGTATTGCGGTCAGTTGGTGTCCTAAACAGAGACGTCATCAGCTGGCCTTCCTGGATTGTTATTTTTTGATCCAGGAAACAGATTTCCCTGGGGCTGCAATCCATTGTTAATTTTACTGGACTATCTGAGATATTATGCTTCAAGATAATATCTTCCAGATCACCCACCTCTCCGTGCCACATTAGGAGCAGATCATCTATATATCTATAATATAGAAATAATCTGCTAGATATCTTACTGTCACTGAAGAACAGACTCCGTTCTACCTCCCACATATAGGCATTCGCAAAAGAGGGTGCCACGGAAGATCTATGCGGGGAGGCAATAGGGGTAGGAAACTTTTGCAGTTAGAATCCATGTGGATTCACAGGTTGAATACCCTCAGACCGGCAGGTCTAAATGACAATTTAGGGTTCATTAATTTTGTTTAGTTCCTGAATATAAATAATGCCAGTATGATTGGTCCTCAGTATGTACGTAGGGACCCATTATTTGAGGTAATATATACTTGAACAACGTAGCTGTGGGAAGGGATTTTTGTTGTCATTTTAATAGGTTAGAAACGCATGGTAGAAATGGGTAGGCTGTAGTTGAAATTGATGCACCTTGAGAACAGACAGGGGTTCGGTACTATATATTTATATGTTTTTTATATGGAGCAATATACACTATTGGTTTGCACTGCATAATGCACTTATGTGTTTTTTGTTGGGAAGCACTTAATATTTTAATACCCACAAATGTTTCAATGTTTTAATAGTTAACTTATGATGAATTATGTATTGATTTTCTCTAAGCCGTGTCGTATTGTGTAGTGTTCACGGCGTTTGTTTACAATGGTATCCATGGATCTTTGTTTAGTCTCTAGACTGGGTTGCTATGGACGCGCCTCCCGGCGCTGGCGCGTCACTTCCGGTGAGACGGTGGTGACGTCAGTCTGAGGCCCGGGATGGCGCGGCAAGCGACACCGGCCAGAAGGGGATGAACTGTAGGAGGGGGTAAGTTGTATTTAAACTCACTGTTGTTTGCCTTGCACTTATCTTGACGAAGGGGGAAACCCCGAAATGCTGATTCTGCACCATTATATGTTGTTGATATTTCACAAGACTCCGAGTGCCGCCTCATCATTTTCTTCTGGTGTATATATATATATATATATATATATATATATATAGTGGGAAATGGCATCATAGCATGGGCTTTCTCTGGGATCAATTTTGTCCTACCCCTTCCCCATGAGGGCATGCGCCTTAATTCCCTAATGCAAAAATGGAGGGGGTGCCAATTATCTGTCTGCCACAGGGCACCAAAAAGTCTAGTTAAGGATCTGCATGTTAGCTAACAGCATATAGTCCTTACAGAAAATCAGCAGGAGGAGTGGAAGAGTTAAGTGTAAATGAGGGATCCCATGTGACATATTTATCTACCTTACCCTGAACAAGATACAGTTAGTGATTTGCTCCATGGAGGCAATAAATCAAATTATGTTCTTCACAAGCTGGAGGCGAGATGGGGAAGGGTTCTTCCAGAAATTAGCACTAGAGGATTTGGCAGCATTTACAATACATGAAGTAAACTTATTAGTCTTAGTTCCCAGACCAGGAATACTTTAGATAGGTACAATAGGGCACTCCAAGGGGATAAGCTAAAGCAGGTTATGGACAGCACCCCACATTTCCACTATTACAGGACATCCTAACAAATATAGATAAAGACTCTCCTGTTTCTACATCCCCTCCAGCACAAGGCTGATGAAGTAGAGAAAATCCGGTGCAGCCTTGTAGGTACATGTACCATCAAGAGTATATTTTATAGGACAGTTCCATAATCAGGGTAGAAATAAAAGCCCTGGAGACCCCATCCCTTATCCTCGCCCACATGCCCTCATCAGTCGGGTGTCCCAGATCCCTCCCCCAGGCAAGGAGGAGGGAGGATCCTTTTAGTGTGGAGAACTTTTACTATGGCGACTTTTTAGCCCAAATTAATGTACAGTATTAATACTATGGGGAACTAGGGGGGTCATTCAGATCTGATCGCTAGGTAGTAGATTTTGCAGTCCTGCGATCAGATAGTTGCTGCCTACAGGGGAAGTGTACTTTCGCTGTGCAAGTGTGTGAACGCATGTGTAGCAGAGCTTCACAAACTGATTTTGTGCAGTCTCTGCGCAGCCCAGGACTTACTCAGCCGCTGCGATCACATTAGGCTGTACTGGACCGGATTTGATGTCAGACACCCTCCCTTCAAAAGCTTGGTCCTGCCTGCATTTTTCCGGACACTCCCTGAAAACGGTCAGTTGCCACCCACAAATGGCCTCTTCCTGTCAATCCCCTTGCAAACACCCGAGCAAATGGATCCTTCGCACAAACCCGTCGCTGACCGGCGATCCCTGTTGCAGCCGTCCATCGTGCCTGCGCATTGTGGTGCATACGCATGCGCAATTCAGATCTGAAAACGCACAGCAGCAATCAGATCTGAATGACCCACAAGGCAGGAATAGGACGGTATACAAATCTAAGATAAACTTATAATTTTTACCTGATTGCAGTTGTGGAAACACATAGTTTAGGTCCGTGTCTTTTTATGGATGCTATATTGTTTTGTCTGAAAATAAAAAAAAATTTAAGGTAGGAAAACGGGGGCTAATTGGTTAGTCCAAATAATATTTGCTCAAAAAAAGTGAAAAAAAAAAACTTTTTTCGCACTCAGAAAATGTTAACTCCTTAAATACGACCAAACAACAAGATAGTTTACCTCCTCCATGAATGCAGACCCTTGTAAATGTCAGAAATGCGAGTGAGGAATTTTTCCTCTTATAAAGAAGAGTAGGAGGTGGTAAAAAAAACTACCAAATATTTTATTTTTCTTGTCCTTTAGGCAAAATTGTGTGATAGAAGACATCTATCAGGTTTGCAAATATGCGGGAGAGCTTCACACATCCACTATCTTTGGCATCCAGGACATGCCCTTTCACTATATTTTTGTAATTATTTTATTGGTAATATTTTTGTGACATGTACATTACATGTCACTGATGTTTGTCCAATCTGTGTACTGTAGTATTATGTCTGTTTCCTATTTAACAAAGTTTATTGTGAAGGTGTGGCAGGGTGGGTTTTGGAGTAGTGATGAGTCAGGAATATAAGGGCAGATCACAATATTGTCCCTAAGATGGAAGTTCTTTCCATGAAAAGTAAAGTATTGTATAGTGAAAGGTAAAATGTTCTGCCGTGCTGTATATTGCAGTGCTCTCCAGAGCTACTTTGGCACTATGAATTTTGTAGCTGTTTCTGACCCTTCTCCTCTATGATGACTGCAGAATATGCAGGATCCAAAAATGTGACTTACTAGGTTGGAGTGTTGGGCTTCCACCTTGGTTGTTCTGGAACCATCCTCCAACAGGGAAGGTACAGTACAGAATGTGGTAGCAGGATCATAACTAGGGCGGTGTGGCCAGTACTGCCACATAGAACATAGGATGCTCTGGGGGCAGAAGTGACCACCATCACATTGCTTCTTTAATAGGGATGAGCGGGTTCGGTTCCCTGAGAACCGAACCCTAACGAACTTCACGTCCCAAGCCCGATTCCGAGCTCGGCTCAGGTTTTCCCGCCAGACTCGGAAACCAGAATGAGGCAAAACATCAACATCCCGCTGTCGGATTCTCACTGGTTTTGGATACCATATAAGGAGCCACGTGTCGCCGCCATTTTAACTCCAGTCCTGGAGAGTGTAGCGAGAAGACATGTCTCCTTAGTGTCTGTGCGGGAAAGTGGCGTGGGGTGTGGGGTGGCGACCTGCTTTTTTGTATCATTCCAGTGATGCTGTCTTGTGCTGCATCAGTCCAGTGGTGGTGTTTTGTGCTACCATAAATCCAGTGCTGCTGTATATGTACAGTCCAGTGTTGCTGTCTTGTGCTGCCATAAATCCAGTGCTGCTGTATAAGTACAGTTCTCTCCAGTGGTGCTGTCTTGTGCTACATCAGTCCAGTGGTGATGTCTTGTGCTGCCACAAGTCCAGTGGTGGTGTCCTGTGCTGTATATTATTTACTCCAAATAAAAGGGTTATATACTTATATTATTATCCAAATAATTTTTAAAGGGTTTGCCCTGTGTTTGTGGTTTAGGAGTATGCTCGCCTTTGCTGCATATTATTATAATAGCTCCAAATAAAAGGGTTACTATTATCTAAATTATTTTTACAGGGTTTGCCCTGTGTGGTGTAGGGTTACGCACGCCTGTGCTGCATATTATTATAGCACCAAATAAAAGGGTTATTATTATCCAAATTATTTTTACAGGGTTTGCCCTGGGTGTGGTGTAGGTGTACGCTTGCCTGTGCTGCATATTATTATAATAGCTCCAAATAAAAGGGTTATTATTATCCAAATAATTTTTAAAGGGTTTGCCCTGTGTGTGTGGTTTAGGGGTATGCTCGCCTGTGCTGCATATTGTTATAATAGCGCCAAATAAAATGGTTATTATTTTCCAAATTATTTTTACAGGGTTTGCCCTGTATGGTGTATGGGTATGCTCGCCTGTGCTGCATATTATTATAATAGCTCCAAATAAAAGGGTTATTATTATCCAAATAATTTTTACAGGGTTTGCCCTGTATGGTGTAGGGGTACGCTCTCCTGTGCTGCATATTATTATAATAGCACCAAATAAAAGGGTCATTATTATCCAAATCATTTTTACATGATTTGCCCTGTGTGATGTAGAGGTACGCTCACCTGTGCTGCATATTATTATAACTCCAAATAAAAGAGTTATTATTTTTATCCAAATTATTTTAAAGGGTCTGCGCTGTGTGTGTGGTTTAGGGGTACGCTTGCCTATGCTGCTTATTATTATAATAGCTCCAAATAAAAGGGTTATTATTATCCAAATTATTTTTACAGGCTTTCCCGTGTGTGTGTGGTTTAGGGGTACGCTCTCCTGTGCCACCAATATTGTGTGTGTATTACATCTGAGCAAATTCCAGCACGTCCCATGTTTTGCTCATACAATTAATTTAGTGGTGCAGATTTTTTTGAGAAATGACAGGGGTGTGCAGGAGTTGCTGTCGGTGGGCCAAAAAATTGCGGGTACCTTTCGACATTCAGCCACTGCGTGCCACTCCTAGATGGGCCAAGTGTTTGTGCCGCAGACTTGTGTTGCTTAGCGTAGTCATACAGCTACCTCATTGCACCTCTTTTTCTTCTTTGCATGATGTGCTGTTTGTGGCCTAGTTTTTGAAAAGTGACATCCTGTCTGACACTACAGTGCCACTCCTAGATGGGCTAGGTGTTTGTGCCGCCCACTTGTGTCGCTTAGCAAAGTCATCCAGCTACCCTCGTGCAACCTTTTGACCTAAAAAACAATATTGTGAGGTGTTCAAAATAGACTGGAAATGAGTGGAAATTAATGTTATTGAGGTTAATAATACCGTAGGATCAAAATTACCCCCAAATTCTGTGATTTTAGCTGTTTTTATGTTTTTTTTCCAAATGTATCCAGATCCATATCCTAAACCAAAACCCAAACCCAAAAGGGTGGTTTTGGCAAAACCAATCCAGATCCAAAACACCAGCGAGGATATAGATCGAAAACCAAAACTCAAAACACGAAAAGTGCCCGTCGCACATCTCTACTCTATAGAAGCGTCATGCTGCTATCACTTTCTGTAAACTTTCAGCTCCTTACATGAAGAGTAGCATGGGACCTGTCAGCTCATTTGTGCCAATCATCACGTATTATGTGTCAAATTGGGGCTAGACTTAAGAGGACACATCTGTATCTCATTACTGTGTCCCTAATTATTATGAATCTACCGCTGTGTTCCTAGTTGCTTGCCACTTGTTACGGTGTAATTCTTGCACCACAGACAATAACATTTGTATGCTGGTTATTTCCCAATCTCACCATACTGAATAAAAACGTCAAATTCTATTTATTTTGTACAGGTAACTACATTTTTCTGATTGGTAGTTTCCATTTGTTACAGTAAATATAATACACATTGGGCCTATTTCAGATGCGATCGCAAAGCGGCTAATGTACGCAAATAGGGCAGTGTTTTCTTTCTGTGAATGCTAAGCCGCAGTAGTTATGCGCAGATATTGAATTGCGATTACAGTCGCACCAAGGTATTAGTCGCAAAGTGAGTGACAGGAAGACAGTGTTTTGGGGGTGGCAATGGGGAGTGGTTGTGTAAATGCAGGCATGTCATGGTCGTTCAGATGGTGTTTTCTGGGTATGCATAAATTAGCAGTTGCGATCTTACTTGCTACTGAAGAGCCCACAGTGTCCATGGAGACCAGCTCAACCTGCTCTTCTTCAGAGGCACTCACACTCTGCAACATGACCCAATGTGTGACGACGGTACTGATGTATCAGGTCAGCTTCTGCACATATTAGCATATCCTCGCAGTTGTGTACGGCAAAAGACAGCAACAGAAATCCCAAGAACAAGCACATCTGAATTAGGCTCATTATTCAGTAAATAACATATTTGCAATTACATTTTACAATGCATTGCATATAGATGAGCAACATTTAATTATACTAATCAACAAAAAAGAGAATAGCGCTCATAGGTTCATAATGAATATCTAATAATATATTCAGAGCCGGTAAATAAATAAATAAGACATTTATTAAATATTCTGCTAAAATTAACCTCAATAGATATTATAATCAGTAGATAATAAGTGCATCCTATATAGTAGGCTAAATAGTCATTTGCTGGCCAGCTGTTTTTAAATGGCAAGAAAAAATGTTGAAAAAAACTTCTCTTATGAGAAATCAGTGCACTGAATGCGCTCTTCTATTTTTAGACAGCGTGTTGTTACTTAGTATCAGTCAATATGTTTAACTGTAGTGCACTGAAGAATGTGGAGATGTAACGGTTCAAAGTACTCATTACAAGTGTCCATTTACCTCCTAGATAAAACAGCGGTGTGGTCCTGCCCCCAGTACCGAGCGTTCTCGGATCAAAGTTGTGTGTCCACGGGGGTTGCCTTTTCCGTCACCAGCTGTAGATATCAGAATTAGTCCACAGAAGGAAGTTAGAGGAACACTTGGTGCTGACGCTTCATCCAGCGTGTGTAGATCAGCTTGCGGCGGGATGGACAAGTAGCAAGGTCCGATGGTACTCACGCTCTGCCTAGCCGTACACCTCCGTCTTTGCCAATAACACTGCTGCAGATACGGCTACGACAACACGCTGTCTAAAAATAGCAGAGCACATTCAGTGCACTGATTTCTCGTAAGAGAAGTTTTTTCAACAATTTTTCTTGCCATATAAAAACAGCTGGCCAGCAAAGGTCTATTTAGCCTACTATATAGGATGCACTTATTATCTACTGATTATAATATCTATTGAGGTTAATTTTAGCAGAATATTTAATACATTTCTTATTTATTTATTTACCGGCTCTGAATATATTATTAGATATTCATTATGAACCTATGAGCGCTATTCTCTTTTTTGTTGATTAGTATTGTTTTAGTTTAGGGGTGTATACAGCCCCTGGAGAGAAGTGAACGTGGGCTCATGTGTTTTATGTTTTAAATAGAAAGGAATAATTTATACATATATTTATATAGTTCTTCTTGTTTAATACAGACACAGGCGCTTCATTTGTTTTGTTTTTTTCAACATTTAATTATACAGTATTCCATTTGAATAAACTGTCTTTTAGGCTTTTTGCTTATGAACCACAGATTATATCATACAGGCAAAAATACTTGCTGAACAAACATGCATCATGCATTACTTTCCACATACTTTACAAAGGTATTTCTAAAGACCAGGGTCAACTGAACATTCAAAACAATAATACGAAAATGGCTATAACTACTTCTGGATTTCATGCTCGATTACATGTCTTTAAAAATGGAAGCATCTCCCGTTTTTGAGCTGACAGTTAAACAATGTGATTTACAGACTTTTTCTTTAAAACCTTGATTTTTTGAGGATTCCAGAAGTTCCATGGCCTAAATTCAAAATAACTATTCTAGCAACACCAGTCACTTGTTGAAACTGGGGCTGTAATTATTTTGACATGAAAACCAGTACATCTTTGACTTGATGTATATACCATGTTCATCCAATAGTTACTGTTATGTTGTACATAAAACTAACTACTCTAGGAACCTTTCAGTTGTTATTTTTTTATTTGGGTTTATCTGGAGTTTTATGATGAGAAAAGAAAATGGATTAGGGGTAAGAGTGATAAAAAATGGGAACCTACTCTAACCTTAACAAAGTTTTCTTACTGGCAGGAGTGTAAATACAGGAGTCAATGGAGGCAGTTCGCCTCCAAGCACTAGCCCTGAAGGGGGCACCCTGATCTCCTCCATTGCTCCAGTTTCTGCTTTGTGCACCACAGAGCAAAAATAAGCAGGAAGCCCGTAGGACATGTGCTGCAGTGCTCCCTCTCCAAGGGCCCCCATAATAGACTCCGGTCCCAGCCAAGAGAAAGAACTCTAGCAAGGATACCGCACCAATGTACATAAAATGGTGGGCAAAGTTCCCTCCTTTTTTGTTGACTCAGCCCCCTCACACGCGCAGGACCTACTGTTTCTGCTGTTGCTGTGGGAGCAGCAAACAGGAAGAATGGAAGTCTCTGATCAGCAACTGGTGAGGTGTTGCTAGTTAGTTTGAGGAGGAGTGTGTGCTTGGGTGCTTCAGTGCTTGGATCCTGGCAGTGAATACACAGTGGGAGATTGTGTGTCTGGGTACTCCAGTGTGTTGGAATTTAATCATCCTGTACTTGCCTACTTTAAAAATCTGATACAGGTGGTTGGTGATGGGAACGGGGCTCGACTGCATCATTAGGACCCATTCTCTTGCTCCAAAATGTAGCAAATCATGTGTAGTGAACCGGGAAAGACCAGGGCATACCCCTAGCCATTGGGTTTTCTGGAGCTGCCAAAATGGGTTATTCAAAGTAAGCTTTAGTAAAAGAAGTGTACTATCGGTCTCTTGGTTACTCCTATTACTATTACAGAGCCGGATTAAGACCATGGGGGGCCCGGGGCACTTAAGAAAGTGGGGCCCCTAATAAAGAGAAGGCAGATGAATATATATATGTATATATATATATATATATATATCTGCAGCAGCAGCTTAATAAGACTTGCCTCCCCAAGCAGCACACAGCGGACCTCCTGCCCTGCACTCCCGTCCCCACTGCAGCAGTGACCACACAGACAGGACAGCTGAGCTGAACGACGGCTCAGCTGTCCAATTATGTATGAATGAAGCAGCCTGCCACTCAGTCATTGGCTGGCATGCAGGCTGCTTCATTCATATATTATTGGACAGCTGAGCCGTTGCTCAGCTCAGCTGTTCTGTCTGTGCGGCCACCGCTGCAGTGAGGATGGGAGCTGGGGAGCAGATTGCATGGGAAGAGAGATCCGATCTGTGGTGTGGCAAGGGACCCTTTTGGAAAGGAGGCCCGGGGTACGTACCCGCCGAGCCCCCCCCCCCCCCCTTACTCCGGCTCTGGGAGTAGTCTATGGCTGATCCTATCTCCCTTTTGTTTATTTACTCACTGTCTGCAGCTCATCTGTGATATCTGCTGCTGAAATGATGAGAAGCAGGCAACTTTGTAGCTATGCCAAGCTTGCAGAGATGGGGCTAATTCCTGAATTACTCTTGCAGGTCCCTAGCACTGTGACCTGCAGTGGGGACCACCCTTTGTCGATCTAGCGGTCCCAGGAACAATCCCTGTCTCTCTGCATGGTCAAGATGCCGCTCTCGCTCTCTAACCTCTGGTAAGTATGTCGCTGCTTTATTTTTTTGGTCAGAGCAGGGGGATAGATTGATGTGGTATAGGCTCCACAGTCTCTGTTTTTTTTCTTTTGGAAACAGCACCTATTGGACTATTTTCCCCTGCAGCTCCTTCCTCCCCAGCTCCAGAGTCAACTGATGCAACTGCCGGCCATTTACTTCCCCCCTTATATTACCTCTGAGCTGGACGTCTGTCCTCCTGGTCAGCGTTAGGTGTATGGCCGCTGTCCCCGCACTCGGCCCCCAGATGAGCCTCACACTGCTGTGTCACAGCTCCGGGACACCACCCAAATGGGGCACTATACAAAGTAATGGGCATATTACATATGTGTGCAATACAGGAATAGGGGCAGGGCCAAAATTAAGTGAGTAGCATAGAATCTCAACACTAGGCCCCAACCCCTCTGCATGAACCACAATTTGAGGCATTATTCTACCCATTCAGCCCTCTTCAGTTGGAAGTTGGCAGGATGCAGGAGGAGTATTTATTCTTCTGGAAGTCCGGGGGATTACTCCAAATAATGGAAGTCTCTGCAGATTCTGGGAGAGTAGATAAGTAAGAAGTGAATGCAGGGATGGAGGGGAGTGTGTGTTTGGGTGCTGCTGGGGTGTTAGTAGTGAATGTAGAGGTGGGGATGACTGGGGGCTTCTGATAAGTTTGTAGTGAATGTGAGTTGGGGCAGTGTGTGTCTCAGTGCTGCTGGGATTGGGGTGCTGATCATGAATGTGAGTGGAGGGGGTCCACCTAGAAATATCTTGCCTATGGGCTCCCAGTATGAACCTAAGTCCTGCTTACTGGCATCTAGTTAGAATGTAAAGCTTTATAGATACAATCTTGATTGTTTTCCAAAGGGTACAACCATGTTTAATGTTAACTGTGTGTTACAGGTTGAGCTCATAATGCAAACTAAGGTGCCTTAAGGTTCAGGATCGCACAGACAAAAGAACAAGGAAGATACAACAGTTCCTTCATTATATTTTCAAGCTTGCACTACAATACAATACAATACAGTACATTACAATACAATACAATGCACCAATATAGAGTAAACGGTACTATAGCTTAGCTATCCCCAGTTTAATCACCAAATTGTATCTATTTCCGTCTAAAGTTTCCAGGCTCTACTGTCTTTCTTATGGGCAGATACCCTGTGATTACTTAAGTGTCAAAGGGGGCTGTATGGGATATGCAGAGGCTTTTCTCTGATTTGCTTGGTACCACTGTTGTGTATGTGCCATTAGGTCTACTTGCTCTCTTTGCTGAACAATAGGAACAAAGTGATATTAATATATTAAAGATGCAGAGTGGGAATAGTAATGATGGTGACTCCCCATGTTGACCCCTCTCAATGCTTTTATAGTGGAATGAGGGATTTAAAATCACTGCATTACAATTCCCCCATAATCCTTTGAGACTACTAGAACCTAGTTTGACCATAAATGGTTGTGGATCAGTTTGTGCTAACCTGTTGCCACCTGGTGACATTCCAGAAACAAACATGACAGCATCACATCACACAATGCACACAAATCTTATACACACACTGCATATGAAGCCTACTGTATACATACTATATTACCCAAATTACATGCTAAAAAATAATTAGTCCATACTGTAGATGAATAATGTATACCTTGTCGCTTGGCCACTTTGGATGGGTGCAATATGTGATTGTAGCTCCTATTGTTGCAGTGAAGAGAGAAGACTGATTACACTAATTAATAATCCTCGAAGAAAGAAAATTTAGATGCCCATGCTTCTGACCATTTTCAAACAGAGATTCAGGACTTTAATAACCCCAAATACTGTACATCATAATTCCAATACACCATCTATAATGCATGGGCTGTTAAAGTCAGGGAAATGGCAATGAACCAGCAGTAACTGTGTTGACTGAGTAAATGGATCACTTTGGAGGGTCACTGGTGGAAAACTTTAAGGACTTTCTGTTTGGTACACACTGTGCTGGGGTCTATATACATTTTGAATTTGGCCCCTACAGTACTGGTTTTGATGCTGGTACAAAAATCAAGTTTGCTTTGCTGTTTTCTCTGTGGCAGAGTCTACCTCATTCACTGGGAACTGTAAATTTCCTGGGCATGTGCTAAAATGATTTGAGCTTTTTCTCTGGTCACTTCCCAGAGGGTTAACTATGACACAGAAATCATTTTTGAAACCTCTATGCATTTTCAGTTAAAAGAGAGTACTCTTCAATCTCTATGTTGTATACACATCCTATATTATAAAAGCCATGTCTGCTCATCACCTCTGCTATGTGTGCTTCCGGCCATTTGAGCCCGCCCTATGGACCAAATAATTCCTATGTGTGCTGGAACTAGCTGAAATAGCTCAAAGTGAAACTAATACTGCAGGGAGATGTTACAGCCTCCTACCATGCTGCTGCTAATATTAATAATACTGAGCTGACTGTTTCACACTTGCTGCATACAGAGAGAGGGGGCATGGGAGAGACAGATAGGGGCAGATAGGGACAGATAGGAACTAGGGGGTGGAGAGTGGGGTAGGGGCAGATAGGGACTGGGGAGAAAGAAAGAGGGCAGGAGGATTGAGGCAGATACATAGGCTGACCATATTATCCATTTTACCTGGGGCGCTCATGGATTACACAGGTTCTGTGGCTGGCTGACTTCAAGCCAACATTTCAGCTGGTTTTAATTAGCCACAGAATCTGTGTAATCCAGGAGCGTCCCAGGTAAAAGGGATAATATGGTCAGCCTATAGATAGGGACTTTGGAGAGAGGGGGGTAGGAGCTGATAGGTCATGGGGAAGAGGGATGGGGGAGGGGTTGGGGTAAATAGGGACTGGGGAGAGAGTGGAGTGGTAAGGGCAGATAGGACCAGCGGAGAAAGAGATGCAGATTTTTTCAATATAGTCACCTCTGTGTGACACCGACACACACACACACACACACACACACACACACACACACACACACACACACACACACACACACACACTCCCTATGTACACTGCACCCCACACCATATTCTGCCCCTATATACACACTGCACCCCCCAGACTGGGCGGGAGCTTTGCGGGGACTGGTGAGCTTACACATGCCACTACTGGTGTATATAGTGCAGCATCATTATAGCCTGTCCATTACAGATAAACAGCTTCTAAATTTATAACACTTAATGCTACACACAACAGTGTCATGCAGTGAGGTGAGGCAGGTGAAGCAGAGCAGAGACTTTCCTGTCATACTAACATATACGCCAGAGTTTGACTATATAAAGTATATGAAAAATACAAAGAATATATTATAAATATCTTCTTTTTATTACTCTAATTCTTTTTATAGTCTAAACTCTGGAATAACAAGTCTATTACAGGTGAGGCACTGCCTCCCCTGCCTACCTTTTCCGCACATCTCAGATAAAAAGTCACCAAATATCCAGCAGTATATACTGCTGCCCCTTTGCATAATGCCCACATGTATATACTGCTGCACCTGTGTATAATGCCCACATGTATATACTGCTGCCCCTGTGCATAATGCCCACATGTATATACTGCTGCACCTGTGTATAATGCCCACATGTATATACTGCTACACCTGTGTATAATGCCCACATGTATATACTGCTGCACCTGTGTATAATGCCCACATGTATATACTGCTGCACCTGTGTATAATGCCCACATGTGTGTACTGCTGCACAGGTGTATAATGCCCACATGTGTATACTGCTACACCTGTGTATAATGCCCACATGTATATACTGCTGCACCTGTGTTTTATGCCCACATGTATATACTGCTGCCCCTGTGTATAATGCCCACATGTATATACTGCTGCACCTGTGTATAATGCCCACATGTGTATACTGCTACACCTGTGTATAATGCCCACATGTATATACTGCTGCACCTGTGTATTTTGCCCACATGTATATACTGCTGCCCCTGTGTATAATGCCCACATGTATATACCACTGCACTTGTTTATAATGCCCACATGTATATACTGCTGCACATGTGTATAATGCCCATATGTACCGTATATACTGCTGCCCCTGTGTATAATGCCCACATGCACCCTTGGGCTCATATGTATATTACGTGTAAATCTGGCTTTGGTACTAGCCAGTGCCTCCTGAGCCATTTACCTCACTGCACGTCCCTGACACACACACACTCACATACACTCAGAATGATAGAGTCCCGGCTCACAGCAGCAGGACTTCCAGAAACCGGTCAGCTCCTGTGTGAGTAGCGACCATCATACTAATATAATCTGGACCTGGTGTCCATCATTTTGACAGGCTTTTAACTTAAAATAAATTGTCTAAGCTCCATGATTATCCAGTGTTGTTTTGAAATGGAGTTCTGAATGTATACCAGATCTAAAGGATTACCTAATGCAATATCCATGAACCACTGGCTGCCAAAGTCTGGGAATCAGATCGAAAGTTAAGCTCTTGGTGTATGGGGATCACACTGACCAATGTCATACTTACAGGGCCGGCCCGAGCTTAATTTTTTTGGTAAGCAAATATACATTTTAATGTCCCTTGATGGGAAAAACTTTTAAAGGGGACAGTGAGCGCCGAAGCCGAGCTCCGCAAAAAGGGGTGTGGTCTCAGAAGAAAGGGGTGTGATTACACAATTGTACCCCAAAGTGTACAAGGAGATAGTAGGTTATTGGGTAAGCAGGGGTGACAGGGAGATAGTGAGTTTGCTTCCAGAACGATGGTGTCCCAGTGCTTTCCCTGCTCACTTCACCCCGCGGTCCGGGCTCTCTCTGCGGTCAGTGCGGCAGGGATGCAAGCACATCTCGAGAGGAGGCAGTGGTCATCTAGCAGTCGGGATGGAGAAGGCAGTAACGGTGCCATCCACATGTGATGAACTACGTAGCTGCGTAGCCAGCATAACAGTCAGGCAGGCCCTGATATATACACATACATACACCCAAATGCGTCTCACACATGGATACATTTTTACTGCAGACTGCACCCCCCCAACCCACACACACACAAACCAGGACAGCATATTACACATGCAGGAGCTGATTGTACTCCCCGCACACTTGGATTGCACACAGGAGCACGTCTAGGCATGGGCAAGCAGGGCAGGCGCCCGGGGCACTGCGGCCCGCGGGCGCGGCCACCGTCATCCCGCAGGCGCCCGCCATCCACCTGCACCCTGCATCCTGCGCCCTGCTCCCCGGCTGCAGCAGGCACCATGGGTTGTGTGGGCGCCCGATGCAGCCGGCTCCATCGTTAGACACTAGAGGTCATAATTGACCTCTAGTGTGTGTGCGGCGCTGCTATGGAAGAGACGTCATGATGACTCTCCCATAGAGAGGAAAGGGCAGAGCAGCAGCAGCAGCAGAGATGGAGGGAGTATTGTGTTTTTTTGTGTTTGTTAGCGGCGCTACCAGGGGGCACAAACCAGGGGGCACAGCTACATGGGGCACAACTAATGGGGGTACAACTACTGGGGGCAAATCTACTGGGCGCACAGCTACAGGGGGCATAACTACAGGGGGCATAACTGGGGCCACGCCCCTTCCCTATGAAGCTACGCCCCTATTTTTGGCTCGCGCCTCAGGTGCGCACTATGTTTGACCTGGAGGGGTGCACCAAAGGAAACTTCCACCCTGGGAGCCACAAGGTCTAGACCCGGCCCTGAATGCACACTTCCACCCCTCCCTCCCCTCCCACACAACCACACAATAGGACTGCAGACTGCCCCCTTTCCCATGCGCAGTCACACAAACTAGGACTGTACACTAACCTTACCCCACACAAACTCGCACTATAGACCCCCTCCCACACATTTGGACTACAGACTGTCTCTTCCCACACAAATTTACTCGGACTGCAGACTACCTCCTCCCCAAGCAGACACATAATTACATGCCTTCCACATATATACTCTCCATGTCAGACTTCAATTGCAGGGTGACTCACCGCTGGCACTGCCACTGCAAGGAGGAAAGAGGAGACAATGGAGGCTCTGCAATGGCATGTGAGGAGCTGCTGCTGCACTGCAACTGGACTGCTCAACAGCTCCCGCCATCTTCCTTTATCCGGCGCACAGAGAGCTCTGGTTGAGTATCAGAGCACTCAGAGGACCTGCTGTGCATGCACGGTAACAGGCCCTCTGTGCTCTACTTAAGTGCGGGCAGGCTCGAGGGCCGTGGCAGCGGGTGTTGTCATTGCTGCCCTTACAGCTAGGCTCCGTACGCCGCTGTGTACTGCACATAATTGGACGGCTGGCCAGCCCTGCATACTGATAAGATTTCTATTTATCTTTTGTTGGTACAAAAGCTGTTTTTACACTAGTTTAGATATACATCAATGTTTGTAATATAATTGTTAGGAATGTAAGGATTCTTGGACTTGCTTGAAGTTGTGGGGAGCTCCAGTGCTATTGGGGTGAGACTCCTATAGCCCTTTCACCATTACCAACCCAACACTGTTCCCTTTAGTGCTTGTTGCGCACACCAGTACTTGGTGGCCCCCTGGACTTAAATATTCCAGCAGTAGCAGCTCACCCAATAGACTTAAGACCCCATATAGCACTGAATTATGGCTTTGAAAGAGATGATATGGCAGTGCCTTGATAACAAAGAAATTAAAGAGTTTCTGTGGAAACTGCAGCAACTAAAAACGATTCCACTGTACCCAAGGTAGCAGGGAAGTTGAGCAAGACGTAGACAGATGCAGACAGAGCAGAACTTCAGGAACGGCTACGACTCCGCTGTGCAGGGTAACAGCCGTCAGGCCAGATATACAGGAATTTCAACCACTTGACCTTGCAGGATGTTAGCAAACAACCTGGGTGTGCTCGAATGGTAGTAGCTTAGACATGTAAGATATTAGCAGGCAGACCTGGTGTGCAGGAAAGGCCTTAGCTTAGACTTGCAGATTGTTAGCAGACAGTCCAGGTGTGCAGGAATGGCTATAGCTTTGCTTTGCAGGATGTTAGCAGACAAACCGGGATTTAAAGAACAACTGTGACTTGATCTTGCAAGAAGTTGGTAGACAGGCCATGTTTCGGGAATAGCTGTGGCAGACAAGTTGAGCCAAGAAGATCTGGAGTTCAATGCAGAGTGACAAGAGCTCCCGCGGAAACTGAGGACTATAACTGGCAGGGAATACTGGAGCTTAATGCAATTTAATCGGAAGAGATACCAATGCAAGCCAGCTTCCTTGATTGCAGACTAAATTGCAACTGAGCTGCACACACACTGAGAGTTTGATTACAGGCTGACTGCATGCCTCCACAATACTGACAGCTTCACTGCTGCGTTGCAACAGCCAGAACTAGCAACTCAGACATCCTTGCAGTAGATTGTAACAATAATACAGTGATAGTGCCTCTTTTTATTTTTATTTTTTTTCCAGATTATATATATTAAAAATTTGCCCTGTGGCTAGTGTTGTTTGTATCAGCAATACGAATGTAGCCAAAATTAAGGGATTGCACTTCAAGTCTTTAACCGCTTGCCTTGTGTAATCGCATGAGATACAACCACGCCAAGCCAGGCTTTCCCTGAGACAGTCGCATCTCATGCAACAGAAACGCCCACTTGCCACTGCTTATAGCTAATCTTCCAACAGCTGCCAGACTCCCAGTGCATTGCCAGCCACAAATGACCAGCGGCACCACTCCCTACCTCCTCCTTCTCTCCCTGGCTGAATACTAATGGAACACGATGTGACGACTCCCAGCGGCCAAAGTGATCAGTGATACTGACAAGATGGGGCACCCCAGGCTGTAGAAAGAGAAACTACCTGCAGCCTGAACTCACTACAGCTATGGCTCCAACAGTCTCTATCTCTGCTCCCAGGCAGCAGTGATGGGCAATTCCCAGGTATGTCCAACCCCTGCTGCTGGCTGCTCAACTTGCAGGGACCATGATGTCCTGTGAGAAGTGTAACTGGGGAGAGAGTTTTAAACAGAACTGCGCATGAGTATGCACCGCAATGCGCAGGCGCGTCATTTGAGTACAAAGCGGATCGTTACTGTGCGATGGGTTTTACGAAGAATCCATTCACACAGCCGATCGCAAGGAGATTGACAGGAAGAAGGCATTTGTGGGTGGCAACTGACCGTTTTCTGGGAGTGTTTGGAAAAACGCAGGCGTGTCGAAGCGTTTGCAGGGCGGGTGTCTGACGTAAATTTCGGATCCGGACATGCTGAAGTGATCGCAGTGTCTGAGTAAGTTCTGAGCTACTCAGAAACTGCACAAACTGTTTTTGTGCCGCTCGGCTGCACAAGCGTTCACACACTTGCAAAGCTAAAATACACTCCCCTATAGGCGGCGACTATCTGATTGCCGCCCTGCAAAAAATAGCTAGCAAGCGATGAGGTCTGAATTAGGCCCAAAGTTTTATTAGTCTCTACATTTCAGGGGACGAACCCCTTTCTTCAGGAGATAAACACAACAGTGAGCCAAACAGGTTTAAAAAGGTTACCACACTGGTGTCACACTTGCAATTGGTAATTCATCAGACACATAGGATCATACAGATAATACGGACACGGTACAAACGAAAATCTGGTACACAGAAAGCCACAATATGAAAAAATGCAGATATGTAGACACATTGTGAACATTCAAAAACAATACAATCTATATATGTCATAAGAAGCACTGCAGTCCTAAACTTTCATAAAGACCCGTAGGAGAGATGGTGTCAAGCAGAAATATCCATTTAGATTCATATTGCAGAAGACGTTTATCACGATCTCCCCCTCTCACTGATGCTGGAACACAATCTATCATTCTATATTGAATATAAGACAGACTGCGTTTGGCAGAAACAAAGTGATGCGCTACAGCCTGTTCACTTGAACCGGAGACAAGTGCAGCTCTTATAGCAGAGCGATGTAGATTCATTCTCTCTTTGAATTGCTGGCTAGTTTTTTTTTCAAGTCGGTTTTGTACTAATCAAACTGGGTAGACAATTTTTCTAGCCACTTGCCATTAGTATCAGAAATAAACAAGTCTCTAGAACTCTTCCCACTATTAAAACTGGGATTCGGTCTTTAGGTCGACAAGACTTATGTCGACAATGTCTAGGTCGACCACTATTGGTTGACAGTAAGTAGGTCGACATGGTTTCTAGGTTGACAGGGACTCTATGTCGACATGTACTAGGTCGACATGACAAAAGGTCGACATGAGTTTTTCATTATTATTTTTCATTTTTTGAACTTTTTCATACTTTACGATCCATGTGGACTACAATTGGGAATGGTAACCTGTGCCGAGCACTGCGGTAGCGGAGTAAGGCACCTTGCCCGAAGATCGCTCGTCATGCGAGGGGACATGGTGCACTAATTGGGGTTCCCTGTCATTGTACGGAGAAAACAACACCAAAAAAAGTGAACAAACTCATGTCGACCTTTTCTCATGTCGACCTAGAGTCCCTGTCGACCTAGAAACCATGTTGACCTACTTACTGTCGACCAATAGCGGTCTAACTAGACACTGTCGACCTAAGTCTAGTCTATCTAACATACCACACCCATTAAAACTACACCCAGGATAACCTCTAGAGGCTTTTTTGGTTGTGGCAGCAGTTTAGGCTGTAGAAACATCAAAAGTGAGGGCAATAGAAAAATAGAAAAAATTGTCATCAATGGTAAAGAGGTTACTATTACAGATTTGATCACTTGTGACAGTACAAACGTGATTTATGCCATCAAGTGCTCTTGTAATTTGTTTTATATTAGTCGTACATCCAGGAATTTTAAAATACGCCTTGGTGAACATATATGGAACATTAAAAAGGGCTTACAAACTCATTCCCTTTCAGCACATTTTAAGTTGAAACATAATTGTTCAGTGAGTGAAATTATTGGCTTCTATGGAATCAAACAGATCAAGGGGTACCTAAAATGTAAGGATTAAATATCTCAGCTCGCTAAGTCTGAAATTAGCTGTATTTATACATACAACACCTTGAGTCCTCGAGGTCTCAATGGTGACTTTTTTAGTTGCTATGTATTTAAAGTGTACTGACTTATTGTGGTATTATTGGGAGGTCCCCATTTTCTGGCTGCCATGGATTTAAAGTTTCTGGAATCATTGTGGTATAAATATGCTATTTATGTTGTGGTTCACAAAAGAAGTTCCCTGCAACCCAAACAATCACCTCTGCGGTGCCCCGAACACCGACGGCCAACTCCAGGCACTGCAAGTTGCCCAAGAAGAGGTGGAGGCATTGTTCAAAAGGACCAAACCCAGGAAAGCTCCAGGTCCTGATGGAGTGTCAACACCTGCCCTAAGAGCATGTGCGGGTCAGCTCATCCACATATTCACCAAGATCTTCAAAAAATCGCTGGAGCTACAGAAAGTCCCTTCCTGCCTCAAGCGGTCTACTGGCATCCTAGTCCCCAAGAAACCCTCTATCATGAACCTGAACGACTACAGGCCGATAGCACTGACGTCTGTGGTTATGAAAACATCTGAGCATCTGGTTTTGAATCACCGGAAAACTGTGACTGGCCCCCAACTGGACCCCCTACAGTTCACCTATTGATCGAAACGGTGTGTCGAGGATGCAGTCAACCTGGGCCTGCACTACATTCTACAGCGCCTAGACATTCCAGGTACCAACGCGAGGGTCCTGTTTTTCAAATTCAGCTTGGCCTTCAATTCAATCATCCCTAGCATCCTCCACCCCAAATTACTTCGCCTAGGGGTCCCAGAAGCTACCTGTTCCTGGATAGTAGGCTTCCTGACAGATAGGATACAGGTGGTGTAAGTGGGGGAATTCACCTCTCAAACGCAGTCCATTAGTACAGGGGCCCCTCAGGGCCGTGTCCTCTCACCCCTGCTCTTCTCCCTGTACACAAATGACTGCACCTCAGAGGCGCAATCAGTAAAGATCATCAAATTTGCAGATGACACCACAGTCATCGGCCTCATCAAGGACGCGGATGAATCGGCCTATAGACGGGAAGTAGACCGGTTGGCCCAGTGGTGCATCCACAACAACCTTGAGCTCAACCCCTTCAAAACTGTTGAGATGATAGTGGACTTCAGGAAGAAGTCAGCTAGTGCACCTCCGCTGACGATTGCTGACAGTGTGGTATCGCTAGTGGACTCCTTCAAGTTTCTTGGGACCACAATCTCCCGGGACCTTAAATGGGGGTCCAACGCTGACACCACTGTTGGGAAAGCGCAGCAGAGGTTGTTCTTCCTCAGGTATCTAAGGAAGTTCAACATCCCACAGAAGCTTCTGCTCCTCTTCTACTCTGCGATTGTGGAGTCGGTACTGTGCTCCTCGATACTGGTATGGTACAGCTCCGCCAGCACGAGGGACAAATGCAGGCTCCAAAAGGTGGTCAGAGCCGCAGAGATGATCATCGGGGCCAACCTTCCCACAGTCCAGGACCTGTACTTGTCCAGAGCTAAAACGCGGGCAACAAAGATAGTAAAAGACCAGCTATACCCCAGCCACAGCATGTTTAACTTGCTTCCTTCAGGCAGGCGTTACAGGGCCGTCCCCGCCAGGTCCACCTGAAGCCTCAAAAGTTTCTTTCCCAAAGCGGTCTGCCTGCTGAACTCCTGAACATTGACTGACTAGACATACATGTTACTAACTTGTGTCCCTACGGGATGGCTATCTGTATGACTTTACTTGCCCCCCCACCCCACCCCCACCTGCTTATCTGTTACCTACTTGGCTGTTGTATAGCAAACCGAAGACAAATTCCTAGTATACGCAAGTATACCTGGCCAATAAAGCTGATTCTGATTCTGATGTGTTATGTATCCATTGTTCACTTTTGTAATAATCTGTTTGTTTTTCTATCTAAGTGGTCACATTAGTACTGAACAAGGGATTCAGATTCATTTCTGTAATGACGATTTGACCAGCGCTATGTAGAATACATCTGATCAGCACTGTCTGTCTGAACTACAGCATCCTATTAAACTTCCAGCCGACAGGCTGGAACTTTGTTTTAAAGATCTTGTAACTGGGAACTACATTTCCCATGATGCTGTGGCCGATTGACAGGATATGAAATACTGCGACGTAATTTCAGTCCCATCACTTCCAGTATAATCACAGGGACAGGACACTGTAGATTATCGGGCTCTGAAAAGGACTACAATATTGCATCATATCAGGCGGAACTACCATATTTGGTCAATGGGCGTGCAGAGTTCACACTACATCTCCCAGGATACCTTGCACTGACGTTTTTTGTAATTAATTGTTGCTGTTAACACAATCTCAATATATGAACTAAGATTCTGTATGGATTGTTATTATGATTACTGACCAAGCCATAATCTAGTGAACCTTTTAAATTGTATATGTGCCCTGTTTATTCAATTTCTGTATTTATTATGATCTAATTGATGAAATCACTTCCTGCTACTCCTTTTTTGGTTACCTGTAATATAAATATCAGGGATATTCACAGTGCAGATATGTCTTGATAAAGGTCATTTGGACTGAAACGCTTCAACTTCTGTACTGCGAGTAGCTGGAAAGAATATTTTTGATCTTATGTACATTTTTTATGGACTTTTTTACTTACCATTATTGTTTCTATTAATTGTTTGTTCTGAAACTCTGGATTTTTTTTGCATCTATCCTGCTCATGTATTGTATTTTTTATTACATTTATTTTTGGAAACATGGAGGCTTACCCCTTTTTTGTACTGACAAATGAATTTTAGATGTGATCACCTAAATTAAAGGTGGGATCTGTGGCAGCTGACTGAAGCTCAAAGATGCCTTGATGGGAGTCAACACAATCCATTTTGCATGAGTTGGGGTACACAACACTGATCGTTTGTTGTTGTCACTTAATGATACCTTTACATGAGTTCTTATTCTAGCTCCGATGTGAGTTTTGGGTACGCATAGTAATTTTCACTTACATGATCATTACATTCTGGGATTGTTTGATATGAGTGTATGAAGGACCATTGCCATACATAGTAAAGATACCTTGATGCGTCTATGTTTTTGTGAGAGTGGGGTATGCCCATCTTTCCCCCTTTCCGGACAATATTTGTGTTAATTTGCTACAATACAGGACTACACATTGTTTGTTTTTATTGTTCTCATTCCACATGAGTTTGAAAGGTGCTTTTGGACTATCTAGAAGTTGAGAGAAACCATCTGAATCTCCTATCAAATTACTACTAAGAATTGTATTACCATCTCCCTTAAAAACAAAAGGAACGTAATATCATTATCTGTTGTTTGTCTCTCACTCATTTGTATAATATAGTGCCTGGGACACATTTAGTGTCTACATTTCTATTTCTAAGTATTCAAAATCACCCACTACCCCTCTAACCCTAACCCTCCCTTACTACAGCCTGACCCTAACCTCACCCCTTAGTGCCTTACCCAAACCCCCCCTTTTTGCAGCCTATCCCTAACCCTCTAAAATGAATGCCTAAACCTAACACCCTCCGTAGTGCCTAACCCTAACCCCCCCTTCCCGCAGTCTAAACCCTAACCTCCCCTCCCCATCCCCACAGCGTAACCCTAACCCCCCCGGGACCCACCTCAACCTACTTAACCCCCCTGCAGCTAAACCCTTACCCACCCACCATACTTACCTTTGGGATTCCGGCTATCAAGATTCTGGTGTAGGGATCTTGTACTTTTCTTGACTCCGGCGTCAGTGTTCTGACAGGTGGCGGGATTCTGGCATCGGTATTTCAACTTCCAGGATACCGAAAGACGGTATCTTGAACATACAATATACCAATTCAGACCATAGCATCAGAAAAATCTAGTCATCTTCATTGGCAGGGATGTAGATTCTGATGAATTTTTCCAGGTCTTGATTCATCTGTTCTGTTTGCCCATTACTTTAAAGATGGTAAGCTAAGGAGAAACTTAATTTAACAAAAAAGCACTTGATAGAACTTGCCAGAATCTGGAATGTAACTGTATGCTCCAGGAAGCCACGAAACACAGGAGGCAGCCAGAGCTGTAAAGCAGAAATACATGAGAGGCAGTACCAGGGGAGCAGGTAAAAAGAATCATCAAACAGGAAAGGGCAGAAATGCAGGTAAGTGTCAGGTAGGTTATGGACAGGTAAACCCTAGGGCACAGGAGTGAGATTACTACTCTGGCAGTGATACACACTGACATAACAGTTTACATTCACATTTGGTGCAAGCGTGACATCAGTGTGACATCAGTGGTGACATAACTGCAACAGAGAGCCGGGCGTCCACGCCTACAGTGTGGTGGGGAAACGCAGAGGCCAGCACACTATGAAGGTGAGTGCCAAACAGCAGGAGACTGTCACACACCCGCGGGAGACCAACGCCCCCAGACTGGGTAAGAAGAAGCCGGGATAAAAGCATTGTCTAACATTTAATTAGACATAATTAATTAACTCACTTATTGCAGATTACAATGCTCAGTTACCTATATTTTTCATTATACAAAACTTTTAAACTATTTGTATCTTGATGGTTGTTATCTGTATAACTATAAGACTGCTAAGCTTTACTTTTATTTGTTAGGTTTATCAAACACACAGCTCAACTTTCCACACTCAGGAAAAGTTGTGTTAAATTACATCATACTTCATACTGTTTAGAGACAAAACTCCCACGACACCTAGGAACAAAATGTAGCAATTTAAAGAAATGTAAAAGATACATAATTATCCAACTATCTACTGTTCCCAAAAGGTATCATTCCTGATAAATGTATGAGCACTGCTTACAGATCTGCACATTATACCATATCATTTTCATCGTCTCTGTGTAACACCAGCTAGGACAGGAAGGACCATTGTCTGTGCTTTTAAAGGTAAATTTTGCTTATCTCTTGGTCACACTACTACAGTACATAGTAGATTGTGGGTAACATAAGCATTCAATAGATGGTAGGTAGGACCCAATTGGTCAATTTATGATGTCCATTATAGTACCTGGTGTTTTATTACACTGATATAGATGTCATAAGTGTGTCTGTGTGTGTGTATACAGTATGTGTGTCTGTATTTAATTATCTCAAAAAAGCTCTAGAGTTATCGGACTTGATCTTCCTACAGAAAAACAGATTTAATCTTGCAAGTCATTTTTGTTACTATTAATTTATTTCACACTAAGTTATTGTTACACACTTGGATAAATAAGAAATCTAGATTCATTGATTCAATATTCTAATATGCAACAGTACAGTATATCCTATAGACTATAAGCTCTTATGAACAGGGCTATTACTCATGATGCATCTGCTTTGTATAGCTCAATATACTTTTTATGTCTTTATGTTTAAAGGCCCTCATACATCAGCAGTCAGAATTCCCTGACCTGGTGGCAACGCTAATCCACCAACTCTATCCGGCGTTCAGCAGCCATCGATGATTGGCAATCCGTTGGTGAAACAGGGAATTTAAACATGTTACAAATGTGTGATTTGGCAATGCTGTCCATTTTCAGTTGGGATAAGGAAATCAGGATTTTTAAACATGTTTAATATTTCTGATTCCCTGACTTGGCCGTCAGGGGGTCAGGACATTGCCCCTCCACATCTGTTATAAACTTGTAATTGAGTGATTTTTATGTTTAATTTGGAATTATGGATTTTTTTGGTCATTGCTATTTGTAATCACACTTGTCTGATTGATACTATATCGTGTGATTGACTATCTAGTGCCGCAAACCGCATTGATTATAGTCTTTTCTTTTTTGGGAGTTTTAATACCACCAGCATCACATCAACTGACATTGTGCCAACAAGTAATGAATATATTTCCTTCTAGAGCACAAAAAATGCATTTTAGCTTAACAACTCTGCAAAAAAAAAAAAAAATGTATGCAGTATGCAGTTTCCTTGCCCATTCATTGTAAACATTCCATAAGTGTTTAGCCTCATTATTCATCCTGCTTTCATCTTTTCACTAATGTAGCTAAAAAGTTTTTAAGTATGCACTGTAATATTTTGCTTGCTCTTTTGAACATTGCATTGTGTTTACTGTCTCTTATATATATTTGTTACAGTACATCCTGCTCTAGGTTTATATTTCTTATATTGAACCTTACACCTTACCTGCTAATGTGACTGACATATCTGCTAAAGACCCCTGTTGCCTTTAATATTGTATTTTGCATTTTCACCCACCACTCCTGCACTTCTCTCATCCATTTCCTCCTGTTAAAGAGATCCCCCAGAGCCACACTATAAACTGCAAGAAAATCAGGCACCTTAATTTAAATAACAGCGTCTCATTGCTTAAGCTGGGTTTACACTATACAATTATCTGGCAGATTATCTGCCAGATCTGGCTGGTTGGAATGAAAATTTGGTAATGGATGAGAGCAAATGACAATCGACCATTTGCTCCCAAACACTAATTGAACAGTGTTTAATAGTAATATTAAGTATACAATTGTGCATAAACCTGTAATCACCCATATTTTTGAGTCCAAAAAATTGTGTCCTCCTTGTTAGGAAGAATAGTAGTCTTCTGTTATCCTGTACTAATCTTAAATGACTTCAGACGTTTTCAATTTTCAACACGTTCATGCAAAAGAGATTTAAAAGCAATAGTACAAACACCCTTAATAAATAGGGACAATGATGTTTTATAAAGTTACACTAACAAATTCAAATTGTTTTAAAGTGTATAATGTGTCACCATATGTATGCAGAGGTCACCAGGATCACTCATCAAATCCCGTTTTCCATATCACCTGCCAGAAACAGCTAGCATTATTCTTAATGAGGACCTGCCTCACTGTCCCAGCGTCTTACTCCTAAATATTTTACGTAGACCTCGCTCTCAGTTTAAGTAACTCTACTTCGGCGCATTCTCAGTGCCTCAAAGGCTGTTATCCCAGTACACTGGAAATCGGGAGAGATTCCTAGCATGAGGGAGTGGTGTACTCGTTGAGATCATTATATGGCTATGGATTCCTTATTTCTACGTTAGTAGTGAAAAATCAGACTTTTACGGCTACTTGGTATCCTTGGCTGGTATACAAAGAATCAGTTCATTACAAATCTTTATACTGGGGGAATTGTGACTTTTGCAAGATCTTTTAGACTCAAATGGGGATTCCAACATGATCCCTGTACTGATGAGTAGAGAGACCTTCTTTTTTTCTTTTCTTCTCTCTTCTTTTTCTCTTCTGTACTTTTTCCATCTATTATTTCTTTTTTCCTATTGGTTCTTCTAATCTCTGAATATTATCTTTCAATAGTACTATTTGAAATGCTCGGACTATGGGGGTCATTCTGAGTTGATCGCTAGCTGCATTTGTTTGCTGCGCAGCGATGAGGCTAAAAAATGGCACTTCTGTGCATGCGTATGCGGCACAATGCGCATATGCGACGTACTATTACAATGACCAATGTAGTTTCACACAGGGTCTAGTGATGCTTTTCAGTCACACTGGCTGCCGTAGAGTGATTGACATGAAGTGGGAGTTTCTTGGTGGCAACTGACCAGTGTTCAGAAAAATGCAGGCGTGCCAGGAAAAATGCAGGCGTGGCAGGAAAAACGCAGGCGTGGCTGGGAGAACGCAGGGCGTGTTTGTGACGTCAAATCCAGAACTGAATGGTCTGAAGTGATCGCAAGCACTGAGTAGGATTTGAGCTGCTCTAAAACTGCACAAATTATTTATGTAGCCATTCTGCGATGAAAGCATTCACACTTCTGCAAAGCTAATATACACTCCCAGAGGGTGGCGGTTTAGCGTTTGCACGGCAGCGAAAATCTGCTGGCGAGTGACCAACTCGGAATGACCCCATATGTTTGTGATATTGCAATCTCCATATAGATTAATATTTTAGTACTACTAATCTATTTCTGTTTTGGATTATTATGCTATACCCTGTAAACATTGTTTCTAGCAATTCATACTATACGATATTTGTATTGGTGAAAATCTTTCAATAAAAACCGATTTGCAAAAAAAAAAAAATTAGAGTGGAATATGGCTGTGCAATTAACATCAAATGGGTGGTCTCAAAGGGTAAAATTAATATACATTAAATGAAAAAAAAAAAAGTCAAAGAAAATAATATTAAACATGGAGTAAAAAGCTAGCAATGTTAATTTTCTCTCTATATGGCCCAAATGTCATTTTCATCTGTTGCTGGGTTGTATGAAATATAGTAATAGTTTACTGCAGTGAATACAGTTTTGTTAAGTCAGTTATACACAACAGTTTTTGGAATGTGCCCCCAGAAATGCATATCCCTTTTAGTCTGGAGAGCAAATTCCGCAGCAGGTGAAATAAGGAATCTATGTTCCTGGTATGATAACCTGTGCTTAGCTGTTTATTTAGTAAGCAGTGTCTCATCCTCATCACTAGTTATCTGCCAGGGTCCCGGGGGCTGTAAGCCAAATGCAGGTGTAATGAGGCAGGGATGATGCTGCGGTTTCACCCCGGGCACTGTGCCCTAAGCAACGACACAGCTTGCTCACCCCTGGTTACAGCCCTCTGCACATGCACCTGCATACCCCTGACACATGCCTCATATTTGCAAGGGGCTGCAAATGGTATATATCTGCAGCTCAAAGTACTGATGCAAGATGTGTGCATGGCAAATATTATGTGGTATGCAAATGCAATTGCACCCAACCCTAATCTAGTCCTACGTAAGGTGTTACTAAGTCATGTTATCAATTGCAGAATGTGTATATATTTTGGGAAAATAAGTGATTAGCACAGATTCATGCTGGCCTCCAAAGGAACAGGAAAAAAGGTTACCAGAAACGTGAAACACAGAACAAAAAGGGCTACTTATTGATAATTGGGAGAGAAATTACCCACTGCTTTGTTTTATTCATGCTTGTATGCTTTCTAGATTAATCTAGATAAAAGTAAAGATGAGCGGGTTTGGTTCGCCAAGAACCGAACCCCCCCCGGAATTCCACGTGGTTTACACGGGTCCAAAACAGCCGCGGTTCCTCCCGCCTGACTCGGAAAACCCGAATGAGGCAAAACGTCATCATCTCGCTGTCGGATTCTCGCGATATTCGGATTCCATATAAAAAGCCGCGAGTCACCGCCATTTTCACTCGTGCATTGTAGAGAGAGCGGAGAGGACGTGGCTACGTTCTCTCAGTTGAAATCTCAATATCAGTGCTCAGCAGTGCTTACTGATTGCTGCTCAGTAATACTAGTAGTGTGTCTCTCCTGCTCAGTGTCAGTTCTAGTATCCTCATCAGTGCTCAGTCATTATCACTGCTCATTGTCTTGTGCTGCATTGTGTGGTGCTGCTCAGTATACTACAGTACATTAGTAATAGTCCAGGGCTCCATCTTGCTACTCAGTGTCAGTTCTAGTATCCTCATAAGTGCTCATTGCTTAGTATAACTGCTCATTGTCTTGTGCTGCATTGTGTGGTGCTCAGTATACTACAGTACATTAGTAATAGTCCAGGGCTCCATCTTGCTACTCAGTGTCAGTTGTAGTGTCCTCATCAGTGCTCATTGCTTAGTATAACTGCTCATTGTCTTGTGCTGCATTGTGTGGTGCTCAGTATACTACAGTACATTACTAATAGTCCAGGGCTCCATCTTGCTACTCAGTGTCAGTTCTATTATCCTCATCAGTGCTCAGTCAGCATCACTGCTCATTGTCTTGTGCTGCATTGTGTGGTGCTCAGTATACTACAGTACATTAGTAATAGTCCAGGGCTCCATCTTGCTACTCAGTGTCAGTTGTAGTGTCCTCATCAGTGCTCATTGCTTAGTATAACTGCTCATTGTCTTGTGCTGCATTGTGTGGTGCTCAGTATACTACAGTACATTACTAATAGTCCAGGGCTCCATCTTGCTACTCAGTGTCAGTTCTAGTATCCTCATCAGTGCTCACTGCTCAGTATCACTGCTCATTGTCTTGTGCTGCATTGTGTGGTGCTCAGTATACTACAGTACATTACTAATAGTCCAGGGCTGCATCTTGCTGCTCAGTGTCAGTTCTAGTATCCTCATCAGTGCTCAGTCAGCATCACTGCTCATTGTCTTGTGCTGCATTGTGTGGTGCTCAGTTTACTACAGTACATTACTAAAAGTCCAGTGTCTTGTGCTGCATCTTGCTGCTGTAGGGTGCTGTTGTAGTGTCCTGTCACTGTGCATAGGTCATCATCATTCCAGTCACAGTGGTATCTGGTATCTATCTAGTGGTATCTAATTCCAGACATTACTGCCGTCTAATTCCAGATATATTACTGGCATATAATTCCACACATTAAGATTGGAGAACAAAAATTTGGAGGGTAAAATAGGGAAAGATCAAGATCCACTTCCACCTCGTGCTGAAGGTGCTGCCACTAGTCATGGCAGAGATGATTAAATGCCATCAACGTCGTCTGCCAAGGCCGATGCCCAATGTCATAGTAGAGAGCATGTAAAATCCAAAACACAAAAGTTCAGTAAAATGACCCAAAAATCAAAATTAAAAGCGTCTGAGGAGAAGCGTAAACTTGCCAATATGCCATTTACGACACGGAGTGGCAAGGAACGGCTGAGGCCCTGGCCTATGTTCATGGCTAGTGGTTCAGCTTCACATGAGGATGGAAGCACTCATCCTCCCGCTAGAAAAATGAAAAGAGTTAAGCTGGCAAGAGCACAGCAAAGAACTGTGCGTTCTTCTAAATCACAAATCCCCAAGGAGAGTCCAATTATGTCGGTTGTGATGCCTGACCTTCCCAACACTGGACGGGAAGAGGTGGCTCCTTCCACCATTTGCATGCCCCCTGCAAGTGCTGGAAGGAGCACCCGCAGTCCAGTTCCTGATAGTCAGATTGAAGATGTCACTGTTGAAGTACACCAGGATGAGGATATGGGTATTGCTGGCACTGAGGAGGAAATGACAAGGAGGATTCTGATGATGAGGTGGTTTGTTTAAGTCAGGCACCCGGGGAGACACCTGTTGTCCGTGGAATGAATATGGCCATTGACATGCCTGGTCAAAATACAAAAAAAAAAACCACCTCTTCGGTGTGGAATTATTTTAACAGAAATGCGGACAACAGGTGTCAAGCTGTTGATGCCTTTGTCAAGCTGTAATAAGTAGGGGTAAGGATGTTAACCACCTAGGAACATCCTCCCTTATACATCACCTGGAGCGCATTCATCAGAAGTCATTGACAAGTTAAAAAACTTTGGGTAACAGCAGAAGCAGTCCACTGACAACTAAATCCCTTCTTCCTCTTGTACCCAAGCTCCTGCAAACCACACCACCAACTCCCTCAATGTCAATTTCCTCCTTAGACAAGAACGCCAATAGTCCTGCAGGCCATGTCACTGGCAAGTTTGACGAGTCCTCTCCTAACTGGAATTCCTCCTATGGATCCTTGAGTGGAATGCCTACTGCTGCTGCTGGCGCTGCTGTTGTTGCTGCTGGGAGTCAATTGTCATCCCAGAGGGGAAGTCGGAAGACCACTTGTACTACTTCTAGTAAGCAATTGACTGTCCAACAGTCCATTGCGAGGAAGATGAAATATCACAGCAGTTATCCTGTTGTAAAGCGGATAATTCAGGCCTTGACAACTATGTTGGTGTTAGACGTGAGTCCGGTATCCGCCGTTAGTTCACAGGGACTTAGAGAATTCCTTGAGGTAGTGTGTCCCCGGTACCAAATACCATCTAGGTTCCACTTCACTAGGCAGGCGATACCGAGAATGTACACAGACATCAGAAAAAGTGTCACCAGTGTCCTAAAAATGCAGTTGTACCCACTGTCCACTTAACCATGGACATGTGGACAAGTGGAGCAGGGCAGACTAAGGACTATATGACTGTGACAACCCACTGGGTAGATGTATTGCCTCCCGCAGCAGCAACAACAACAGCAGCAGCAGCAACAATAGCAGCATCTCGCAAAAGACAACTCGTTCCTAGGCAGGCTACGCTTTGTATCACCGCTTTCCATAAGAGGCACACAGCTGACAACCTCTTACGGAAACCGAGGAACATCATCGCATCATTTGCCCATATGCATTACATATGGGCAAATTCCAGCACGTCCCATGTTTTGCACATACAATGAATATGGTAGTGCAGAATGTTTAACAAAAATGACAGGGGCGTGCAGGAGATGCTGTCGGTGGCCCGAAGAATTGCGGGACACTTTCGGCATTCAGCTACCGCGTGCCGAAGACTGGAGCACCAGCAAACACTCCTGAACTGGCCCTGCCATCAGCTGAAGCTAGAGGTGGTAACGAGGTGGAATTCAACCCTCTATATGCTTCAGAGGATGGAGGAGCAGCAAAAGGCCATTCAAGCCTATACATCTGCCTATGATATAGGCAAAGGAGGGGGAATTCACCTGACTCAAGCACAGTGGAGAATGATTTCAACGTTGTGCAAGGTTCTCCAACCCTTTGAACTTGCCACACGTGAAGTCAGTTCAGACAGTGCCAGATTAAGGTCCACATTGGCCTGGAGCTGAAATGTATGAAAGGCCTATTGTTACCGCGCAGTGGTTGTGATTAGCGTAAGAGAGAATTTTTCCATGTGTGGGCGCATACTACATCACTGCCTTTCCTCCCCTTGACTATATCACTATTACACTACATCTCCACACGTTGGGGCATATTAATCAGAATCCACATCTCAAATGCGTATGTGATACATTTGACCTAAATCAGGTTACAATAATTGAATACATCACAATGATGTATGAATTATCACATACAGGGACAGAGCTTGCGAAAAAGCTCTATCCCTGCTAATCCAGTTGCCACAGTTCTCACAATTTTCACAATTTTTTGTGAAAAATACCCTAAGATTGTACAGTGCATGTGCTGCCACCGGCAATTAAGGCTCTGGACCTGATTCAGTAAGGATTGCAAATTCTGCTAAGAATCCTTTTGATCGCATGATGGGGGCCATGCGCATGTACCTGCCGGGCAAATGCAATAATTCTGGTTGGATTGCGATTTGCAATCCAACCTGAATTAGGCCCTCTATGCGGACAAAACACGAGTGTCAGTATAAATGAGAATGAAAAATAAATATGAATGGTACAATATATTTTAAACAAAGCCAGAGTGCATGGCTCTCAGCAAACACAGCCAGCTGAAAAAGTGCAGAAACGCAGACACTGCACATGCTTATATCTCCTTCAGGTATAAGACCACACAGCTGCCAGTATAATATCCACTTTCCCTACCTGTCCCTGCTGACAATGCTGCACAGTCACTCCAACAGCATAACGTGGTGGGAAGACTTCCTTACTGAAGCCGGCGATCTCGTTTAGCCGCTAATTGATGCTCCATATAGCGCTGCGTCAGTTGGTATTGGTGGATGGTTTGGCGGCTTTCCTGGTGACAAAGCTGCACACTCTCTCCTGCATCCTGAGGTGGGAGCACTTCTTTCATTATAGCCAGCAATTCCTTAAGCCGCTACTTAATTTTCCAGATGCTCCATATAGCACTATGTCAGGCTTTATGGGTAGGCAGGCAGGAGGCTGGCAATCGTGGAATGATTTAATCAATGTGGCATATTATGATCAGTTAATGCTGGACTTATCTGTGGGAAGCAGTCTTCCGTTCCGCCCCCAGCATGAGGCGCCCATAGGCACGTGCCTAGTGGGAAATCCGCCACTGGGGGGCCGAGACACAGGTGGAAAGGCTGGCAGAAGCACATGTGGTGAAGGGGGCAGACAGGTGGGGAGGGTGTAGGGATACAGGTGGAGAGGGTGCAGAGACATGGGTGGGGAGGGGGCAGAGACACAGGTAGGGAGGAGGTAGAGACATGGGTGGAGAGGGGGCAGAGATATGGATGGGGAGGGGGCAGAGACACGGGTAGGGAGGGGGCAGAGACACAGGTGGGGAGGGTGTAGGGATACAGGTGGAGAGGGTGCTGAGACATGGGTGGGGAGGGGGCAGAGACACAGGTAGGGAGGAGGCAGAGACACGGGTGGAGAGGGGGCAGAGATATGGATGGGGAGGGGGCAGAGACATGGGTAGGGTGGGGGCAGAGACACAGGTGGGGAGGGGGCAGAGTTACGGGTGTGGAGGGGGCAGAGACACGGGTAGGGAGGGGGCAGAGACACAGGTGGGGAGGGGGCAGAGTTACGGGTGTGGAGGGGGCAGAGACACGGGTAGGGAGGGGGCAGAGACACCAGTGGGAAAGAGGCAGAGACACTGTTGGGGAGGAGTCAGAGATATGGATGGGGAGGGGGCAGAGACACGGGTAGGGAGGGGGCAGAGACACCAGTGGGAAAGAGGCAGAGACACTGTTGGGGAGGAGGCAGAGATATGGATGGGGAGGGGGCAGAGACACGGGTAGGAAGGGGGCAGAGACACAGGTGGGGAGTGGGCAGAGATACGGGTGTGGAGGGGGCAGAGAGGGAGGGGGCAGAGACACCAGTGGGAAAGAGGCAGAGACACTGTTGGGGAGGAGGCAGAGATATGGGTGGGGAGGGGGCAGAGACACGTGTAGGGAGAGGGCAGAGACACCGGTGGGGAGGGGGTAGAGATACAGGTGGAGAGGGGGCAGAGGCACAAGTGAGGAGGGAGGCGGAGACATAGATGGTAAAAGAAGCAGTGGCACATGTGTGAAGAGGCAGAAACATAGGTGGGGAGGGGTAAAAGACACAGGTAATAAAAATGTGAAGTGGGACATATTCTAAAGGGCAGTGGCATGAATGATGCAGTCTGACAGAGGCAGCTGCAACCATAGCTGATGTCCCTGGCCGTTTAGGGGAAAACTTAACTTGATACTATATAATCCCCACCGACCGGTCCAGACACAGTGCTTCTTTGATTGGCACCCAGGAAAGGTAGCATCGGGCGGGAAGAAGAACAGCAGGGGGTAGGGGAGTAGCAGAAATGGTGTCAGGGGCGCACAACTAAAGCTATCGCCTCTGTGCTAACTGCTGCATAACGTTCTATTACTCAACCCCCCAGCCCCACCCCGTTGTCCCCACTGGCCAACAGATCTAAGCCCCTGTTGCTGAAACAGCTGCTGGGAGAGAAGCAGTGCCCTGTAAAAGTACTAACAGCATGCGGGTGCAACTTCGGATGGGTCTGGGAGGCGGGGCTTTGGTCAGGAGGCGGGGCTTCAATAAGGAGGCAGAGCTTCAGATGGGTCTGTGAAGCTGAGCTTCAGACTGGTCTGGGAGGCGGAACTTCCAACTGGTCTGGGAGGCGGAGCTTCGGACGGGTCAGGGAGCTGGAGATGCCTGACAGCACGGGGACAGAGCATCAGGTTATTGAGCTGGGCTTGCTGGGTTAGAGTTATTTCGGGTTTCTGGGAGCGAGTGAACTGGGCTGGTGGTGGCAGGATTTTTTTCCCTGTCAACACTGGCTGCACTGCAGGGGATTCTGTGGGCCTATTTTCAATGGGGGCCTGGAGCTGCAGCTCCATCTGCCCCATTGTTAATCCGGCCCTGAGTTCAGACACAGCCAGCCTAAGTCAGGTCATTCCCCTCATCAGGCTTTTGCAGAAGCAGCTGGAGAGATTGAAGGAGGAGCTAAAATGGAGCGATTCTGCTAGGCATGTGGGACTTGTGGATGAAGCCCTTCATTTGCTTTACCAGGATTCACGGGTGGTCAATCTGTTGAAATCAGAGCACTACATTTTGGACACTGTGCTCGATCCTAGGTTTAAAGCCTACGTTGTATCTCTCTTTCCGGCAGACACAAGTCTGCAGATGTTCAAAAACCTGCTGGTGAGACATTTGTCAAGTCAAGCGGAAAGTGACCCGACAACAGCTCCTCCTTCATTTTCTACTGCCACTGGAGCTGCCAGGAAAAGGATAAAATTTCCAAAACCACCCGCTGGCGGTGATGCAGGGCAGTTAGGAGCAAGTGCTGACATCTGGTCCGGATTGAAGGACCTGCCAATGATTACAGACATGTCGTCTACTGTCACTGCATATGATTCTGTCACCATTGAAAGAATGGTGGAGGATTATATGAGTGACAGCATCCAAGTAGGCATGTCAGACAGTCCGTACGTATACTGGCAGGAAAAAGAGGCAATTTGGAGGCCCTTGCACAAACTGGGTTTATTTTACCTAAGTTGCCCTCCCTCTAGTGTGTACTCCGAAAGAGTGTTTAGTGCAACCGGTAACCTTGTCAGCGATCGGCGTAGGAGGTTACTTCCAGAAAATGTGGAGAAGAGGATGTTCATCAAAATGAATTATAATACATTCCTCCGTGGAGACATTTACCAGCAATTGCCTCCAGAAAGTACACAGGGACCTGTGATGGTGGATTCCAGTGGGGACAAATTAATACTCTGTGAGGAGGGGTATGTACACAGTGAAAGGGGTGAGGAATCAGATGATGAGGAGGAGGTGGACATCTTGCCTCTATAGAGCCAGTTTGTGCAAGGAGAGATTGATTGCTTCTTTTTTGATGGAGGCCCAAACAAACCAATCATTTCAGCCACAGTCGTGTGGCAGACCCTGTTGCTGAAATGATGGGTTTATTAAAGTGTGCATTTCCTGTTTATACAACATAAGGGTGGGTGGGAGGGCCCAAGGACAATTCCATCTTGCACCTCTTTTTTTATTTATCTTTGCATCATGTGCTGTTTGGGGACTATTTTTTTAAGTGCCAACCTGTCTGACACTGCAGTGCCACTCCTAGATGGGCCAGGTGTTTGTGCCGCCCACTTGGGTCGCTTAGCTTAGTCATCCAGCAAACTCGGTGCAAATTTTAGGACTAAAAATAATATTGTGAGGTGTGAGGTGTTCAGAATAGACTGGAAATGAGTGGAAATTATGGTTATTGAGGTTAATAATACCATAGGCTCAAAATTACCCCCAAATTCTATGATTTAAGCTGTTTTTGAGGGTTTTTTGAAAATAAAACACCCGAATCCAAAACGCACCCGAATCCGACAAAAATTCGAAAGGGAGGTTTTGCCAAAACGCGTCCGAATCCAAAACACAACCGCGGAACCGAATCCAAAACCAAAACACAAAACCCGAAAAATGCCCGCTGCACATCTCTAGATAAAAGGGAAACTCTGATCAAAATCTCCTCCTGAGTGATATCACTGTGACAATGGCCCTCATTCCGAGTTGTTCGCTCGCAAGCTGCTTTTAGCAGCTTTGCACACGCTAAGCCGCCGCCTACTGGGAGTGAATCTTAGCTTATCAAAATTGCGAACGAAAGATTAGCAAAATTGCGAATAGACACTTCTTAGCAGTTTCTGAGTAGCTCCACACTTACTCGGCAACTGCGATCAGTTCAGTCAGTTTCGTTCCTGGTTTGACGTCACAAACACTCCCAGCGTTCGGCCAGACACTCCTCCGTTTCTCCAGCCACTCCCGCGTTTTTCCCAGAAACGGTAGCGTTTTTTCGCACACACCCATAAAACGGCCTGTTTCCGCCCAGAAACACCCACTTCCTGTCAATCACATTACGATCACCAGAATGAAGAAAAAACCTCGTAATGCCGTGAGTAAAATACCTAACTGCATAGCAAATTTACTTGGCGCAGTCGCACTGCGGACATTGCGCATGCGCATTAGCGACTAATCGCTCCGTTGCGAGAAAAATATAACGAACGAACAACTCGGAATGACCCCCAATATTAGGAAGTTAAGTCTCAAAAATCACATTAAATAATATTATTTTTCCTTTACTAGTATTGCAGGAGCAACTTATGGAAAATCACACGTCTCTTCCCGTGTTCCATATTGTGTCATTTTCTTCTACATCAGTCTATAAATCACATTTCTTCATTGTGTTTCTCATGTTATATCTGATTGGGCTGTTAGCAAACTCTGTTATAATTATAGTGGTATATAGTGATAAACACTTACACACCCCAATGTATCTATTTCTCAGCAATTTGTCCATAATAGATCTTTGCTACACAACTGTCACTGTCCCTAAGCTGCTGGACATGTTACTGTCTGGGAATTACATAGTGTCTTTCATACAGTGCGTTACCCAGATGTATTTTGTGTATGGATTTGGCAGCACAGAAGTTCTCCTTTTATCCACAATGGCATATGACCGGTATTTTGCTATATGTAACCCCTTACACTATCACCGTATCTTCAGTTGGAAATTCTGTTTGCAACTCACGGCTGCCATATGGCTATCTGGATTTTTTAATTCTTTGATAATTACATTACCAGCCTCAGGTATGTCTATCTGTTCATACATAATCCATCAATACTTCTGTGGGGCTAAATCTCTCATGAAGGTTTCCTGCACCAGTACGGAAATGTTTTTTATTGTGGTTTATGTAGAGTTATTATTATTTGGATTCTGTCCATTCATCTTCAGTTTGATGTCTTATATAGAAATTATTAGCACCATCATGAAGATGAAATCCAGAGATGGCAGGAAGAAAGCCTTCTCCACCTGCTCATCCCACCTCATGGTCATCACCATATTTTATGGGACGGGTACATCTGTGTTCATGATACCACCAGGTGGCCACTATAAAGTCCTGGAGCTGATCTTCACTGGTCTTTACTCTGTTGTTACTCCCATGCTAAACCCGCTGATATACAGCCTACAGAATAAGGAGGTAAAGAGGGCAATAAGTAGAACCAATCAGATAAAATAACTAAAATGTTGAGTTAAGGGAAATAATTAAGATTTAGTATTTGAAAATTATCAATAAACTTTAATACTAAAAGTAATAAATTGTCTTTGGAGTAATTTTTTTTTTTTTTTATTGTTTTACTTCCACCTACAGAACTAAAGAATCAAAGAAATGAGACAGCGCTATTCACTTTGTATAGAACCTTTTTTGTTCACTTTTTTATATATATGTAAAAATACAGCATAAAAATATACAATATCAAAATATACAGTGCAAATTTTATACAATAGCACCGGCCGGTACTGGTATTAATCTATTTAGGAATTAATAATTATTAAAAACATCTGCTATACCAAAGCTAGATATTTCCACAATGAAACAGCTTTTTAACACCTGTGATAAAGGACTCTATGTCCCTTTAAAGAGAGTTCTTATTTATAGAGTCACTGTATCACAGTGGTTAATTAGTAAACAAATAAATCAATCTCTCAATATAATATCAACACGATGTCAATCCGCTACAGCAATTTATCAATATTGTTGTCGTAGCTATAGATATTGATTCATCCTAGCAAGCAATATGTTAAACTATTTAAAAATGTGATCAGCGACCCAATGTCAATTTATAATCAGCTGTTTTACGATCTATCCAGCAAGGTGTAATTATCAAATATGTCACTTTCTTTGTAGTGGTTAGAGTCCATATAATTCAACACAGTCACCTGTTATAAATTGGTATGGTTAAACACACTGATGGATCTCTTTTATGATGATTACCGTCCATACATATTAATCAATTTTGGTAGTTACGATCTGTAAGGTAGTTGATAATTCCGTTGTTAAATGTTTGATTAAATGAAAAAACGGCTCCTTGACATATAATTGAGAGTTAATACTTGATCAGTATTAGTTAGAAATTCAGCTGCTATTGGGAGTGTCCTCAAAGGTCTATTGACAGTTGTTAATAGGCCTTTGAGGACAGTCCCAGTTACAATCATTAAACATAATAAAATGATTGGAACTGAAATAAAGGACAATACACAGTGAATCATGTTTTAACAAGTTTTGATATATAATTTATTTAGTTCACAATTTTTGTTATATTTATATATTTTGTCACATTGGAAGGTATTTTAATTGAAAATATTAAAAGTTACATTTTAGACACATCTTTTCTTCCTATAAGTGCGCCAACAAAGAGACAATCCTTTTCTATCCAATGTTGTTATTCAACCTTATTGTCTATGGCAGCACCCCCTATTGACTGATGTAGGAATATTCTATACAATAATAAAAATTGTGAATCCTATTCTAATAAACATATATCATTTGACTGGTGCAGAAGACATCCCTATCCCTGTTTCCCTTTACTCAGCAATATTGTTTTCATCCAGCGTTGGATCTTGCAGGTTTTGGATTCCATATAAGGGAGCCGCAACTGAGACTTAGCACAATTTCACTCCCTTTCTGCCAGGATGTCTGCAATAAAGTGGAAATATGTTGAAAAAATAGAAATTAGTTGTGTATATTGGTCAAAACATAAATATTTATTTACATTGTACTACATACCTTGCATAAAGCTGAATGAAGCAGTTACCTTCTCCAGGTCAAACATAACTTTCAGGAAATTATCCTGCACTGGGGCTGAAAATAATCTGAACAGATGATTACGGCATCAAAAAAATATATATTGTACAATATATATTTTTCATTGTTTGTACTGTGGTCAAAATTGCCTGGAAATACCTAGAAATTAATGTTATTGTGGTTAGTAATACTCTGGGAACAAAAAAAGGCAAAATCATGTGATTTTAGCTGTTTTTGATTTTTTTTTAAAACAATATGAAATCAAAATCAGCAAAAATGGTCTGACACAAATCATTATCAATAACTAGATCAGGGGCCCAGTATAGGTAGAGTATGTATGCAGTGAAAGGATTGCTTAGTAATTTAATTTAATTTGTTGATTTAAAAAATGTACATTAATCATTGGGGTCATTGGCTATGTTCTTTATTGCATAGACAACAATTTTTATTGGTTATTATAGCACTAATCTGACTTTTACTAATCCAACATTTATTTTTTCTTTGATTTTACATGCCTCGACTTAAGACATCTATGCCTCTCCTCTCAGTTGTTCATCCTCCTTATCTGTCAACAAACATTAACCACATGGGGTACAGCACATATCAAAATTTGTACAAAAAATGTACCACCTACAGTGTCACAATACGTGTATGAGTCAGAAATACTAATCAAACACTGCAGTTTAATTTCACCAACAGTTTCGCACAATACGTGTATGAGTCAGAAATATTCAAACACTATGGTTTAATTTCACCAACAGTGTCGCATAATACGTGTATGAGTACGAAAATATATTATTGTGGTACTACCTTCACCCACAGTGTCGCACAATACGTGTATGAGTGCAAAATAATAATATACTGCGGTCTGACCGGCAGTGTCACAGTACTTATGAAAATAAAATAAACATTTATAGTACACTGGGGTACAGCACAAGCAATTTTTTTTTTAATAATTATATTTTAGGCTTTTTAGCTTTTATTATTTTAATTTTACACTGGGGCGGAGCTCCTGGATGGACAGACATATCTCCCCTAGGTGGAAAGAGCACCCCTTGTTAGATACACCAGATAACAGTCAAAGCACCCCCGGACTAATACTGATAGGAGTCGGACACACCAGTCCCTGGATGTACACATAGTTTACTGGGGTTTGCCTCTGGTGCAGAGCCCCTGGATGTACAGTATATGGACAGATCACCCCTTGTCAGATACACCACCAGATGATAGACAGAGCCCCCCATGACTGATACTGATAGGACACACTAGGACACACCAGCCCTTGGATGTACACACAGGATACTGGGTTTTAACATTGGGGATGAGCCCCTGGATGTATATAGATTATGGACAGATCACCCCTTGTCAAAAACCACCAGATAACAGACAGAGCACCCCTGGACTGATAAACCAGCCGTCACAGCAGCCACCAGCCCCACGCCCACACCACACATCCCAGCACTGAGATGGACACTTCCATTCAGTGCACTCTCCACAGCCGGAGTCAAAATTGTGCGATCACCGGGACCTTTATAGAATCCAAAACCCTGAGAGAATCCAACAGCGGGATGATGACTTTTGCCTTGTTTTGGTATGTGAGTCTGGCAGTTAACCCCGAGCCAGACTCGGATCCGGACTTGGATCATCAAGTTTGGGTGGGTCAGGTTCTCAGAGAACCGGACCCGCTCATCTCTAATATACACTATAATGAGGAACACTACCACATGCTGTACACTGCTGTGTGCATGATTCCTGCAAACCACCCACTCAATCCCTTGAACCAATTTGCTGGGTTTAACCAATCAAACAATGCTCCCTCCAAATCACATTTTGTGTCATTGTATTTATTTCTGAATTGTTATTTCAACTCTCTGACCTTTTTTCTGTGCATGGTTCTAGGCTCACTGAAATGTTGGGTACATAATTGCAGCAGGTAGACCCAACCACTTGACACATACCACCCTGTGCAGCTGTCAAAAAATCCAACACCAACTGATGATGGCACAATACTTTAACATGAAACTTTAACGTATGAATCATTGTTTCTAATACTTCCAATATTTCATCAATGACTTCATCACATAGCTTATCCAAAGCTTCAATATTATGGACATTCTTTATGGTGGCTCACACAATGGCAAACCCCATCTTTTTATACCTGGGCTTATATATTAAATCATAAGAATGCTGTTTATTTATTATTGCTCTTTTATGCTTCATGTGAGTGAGATAATATTTTTAATCTATCTTTTCCTGAGTCCAAATTGCAGTGGACAGTCGGGTCAAAGTACATGTCCCATTTTCCCCCTATTGGGAGACATTTGTATGCTTGGTGTCCGCTGTATAAAATATAGTCCCTCGGGTAGCCAGACTTGGCCCAAATACATGAGATGAAACATATACAGACGGAGCCATCTTCATCTTTGCCTTTATTAGGATTACCTGAGCCAGGGCAGTCGGACTTAATCCCCTGCTGTAATTACTTAATCCCCTGCTGTATTGTTTTCACTGTATTGTATTGCAGCTGAGAACAATAGATAAAAGGCTTATGCTAAATAACCATGGTGCACCTAGGTGCAGCAGAGAAGCAAAGATGAACGTGGCTCCATCTGTACCATAACCATGGCTTCCTAAAATCTATAGCACAAAACTCAGAAATATAGGAAGCATTGTGCTTTTTTCTCATCAACTAACAGTGGGTCTCATTAGTGCCATTAAATACATATAGTTTCCTTTTTGGTAATTGGGGATAACTCATAACTGTGGTAAATTGTTTATTCTGGCCAGGGTAAGATTCAGTTGTATACCCTTCCCCCTTGTTACTTGGATTGAGGCTGAAGGCATGTCTGCTAAATTTATATTGGTTATATGTCCACTCATACATTCAGTATTGGTTGACTGGGGTCTACATTTAGCCAGAGGTACATTTTTAACTAGATACCCTTTGTACAGTAAACTAAGGCAGAGTGACCCACCCTGCCACATACAAAGATATTTGGGTTTTGTTAAATCTTTGTGTTATCAAATTTGAGGGAGCAGTCCAGTTTTGTTCATACAAGCCATCATACCTTAGAACCAGGTACAGGGATTGCTACATACTGTATGGCAAAGTTTGTGATAAAATGGGGGAATGGGTACATTTCCAAAAACCACATTTTCCCATTTCTTCTGTCAAAGCATTGTGCATCCACACAAAATGATTGTCCTACTTTTCATTCACCTCATGGAGTGATCATTTGTATCTGAGTTTTGTCACATTAAGTGTCATGGTGTTAGAGTCAGCCGAGTCCTGGGTCGAAAACCATATGATCAGGATTGAACCAACAATCAGAATGTCACTGCTCAGTGTGGAACACCACAAGGAGTCATCCGAGCATGGTCCCATTAGGGCTGTAGACATCTTCAAACAAGAAACCTGTTGGGGGAAAAAAAGTGGTAATTCCTGTATCAACACTACCTTGTGTACAATTGACTGGCACGGAAACAAACAGGACTTGAGTCACCTTCCACCAGAACATAAGCAGTGCCAAGAGCTTGCTGTGCTTCTTTTGCAGAAGAGAGGGGTTTCAGTTGAACAATGGTGTCAAGCACTGGTTGTGGTGTAGTGTGCTTGGGGCCACTCCAAATCATTCTCAGGTATGTCACAGTTTCTGAGGGCTTTTGCACTTTGATTTGATTTACTGCCAAACCCACTCTCTTTGAGATAAGCAACCAATTTCTCTAAATCTGCTGCCACAATCTCTGAGGTATCTTGGGACAACATGATGTCATCAATGCAGTGATATAGGTGGTAATTCAGACCTGCTTGCTAGGCTGCGTTTTCTCACAGAAAAAAACTTTTTTTTGCACACACACAGACGCTCAAGATAGCCTCACAAAGGTAGACGCTTTTATATACGTCTGTGTGCAAAAAAAAACCCAGGCGCAACTATTATTTTATAAAACAATTATATATTAATTCCTAGGCATTCATATTTGGATGCCTAGACAGCTATACTAATCACCAACCAATTGAAAGAAGGCTGCTCCCACTTAATAGCATAAGATTAAACTATATTGATGTCACAAATATATACTTTAAGAGAGCGCTCTAACTTTCAACAACATTTATTACGAATTAAAAATTCATTAAAAAAATTAATAATAATAAAACACAATTACAAACATAAATCATTCATTAAGATGCATAAATACCACTACATGGGCTATAGACTCTCTGCAGTAATTACTGTCAGCTGTACTGCTCCAGAGTGTAAGCAAAGTTTCTGATTGCCAGTACAGTCCGTATCCAGATATCTAGCTTTTTAATTAACTCTATTGGCCAATAGTAACAATGTCCAGCCTTTTATTAAATACTGTATCCTGGAAATTTTCCATATAGGTGGTACAGATGTTTCCACATAGTGTATATACAATTCGCTATAAGCCAAGTGTTTCTATTCAGGGTGCAGATAGTAAATCTGTACAAAGACAGTCCCTGGATCCAAATAGTCCTGATGTGTGAACTCACCAGGAATCGTCTATATCAGCTCGCCGCTCTACTTCACCTCTCCACCGCCCAATTATGTGTGGTCTAGATGGGTACGTGACCAGCTCGGTCAGTATAATGCTTGTTGTCTCACCTCACCAAGGGCAGGACAGTGCCGCTTCTTGTAGAATGGAACGACCGACAGCTGTATCGGTGTGCCGCAAGCTGTTTCTTTACCAGGATCGGGGCTGGATAGAAGGTCTCACGTTGCTATGGCCAGGGCAATAGACGGGTATATTGATCGGCTGTGCGGCCGTGGCTTGCCGAATAGAGTCTGGATGGATAAAGCAAGTGGACACGGCACTCCGGGGCCGGCAGCGGAATCAGAGCACAAGTGCCAATTCCTTAACGCATTTCTCCATTATAACATTCGAACGGTTTCATCAGAAGGTGTATACCTGTAGTCCAACCCCTGTTATTTAAACAGTGTTTCCTCCAATCGTATATTCACACTCATCATAGGATACAGGTGTGCTACAGGTATCATATGCATAGATAATCTTGTGCGTAAATCCGTGATCAGTATAGCATATATTATGGGAACTACTTCCCCCATATTTTTATCAATATCACACAATATACAAATTATAAATTACTATAAATGTAATACATATTCATCAGTAAAAATCAATTATAAAAAAGTAAAAGGAAAAAACTCTTAATAAGAATTGGCAACACGTGAGTAGAGAGTAAAAAGACCCACTTAAACCTAGTCTGAGAGATAAATAGATGTGGGGCACCACTTATTATTAATAGCAGACATGTCCAAATGGTTAGGACTGCCGACCAGCAGTCCACTGCCCTGGGTTCAAAACCCACACTCAAATATTTTCAAATTTATATTCTTTTATTTTAAAGAATTAATTTGTTTTCGTTTTATTATTTTAATACCTATTATCACATTTATACTCTATTTTCCCGACAATTATTCTCATGGAGAAAGAAATGCAGCTACCTTCACATCCATTATTCTCTTAGTTACAAACACACTCAATATATTAGTTAATTTATATTACATAACAAGAAGCATCATCCAACTTAACCCCTTATATGTATTCTTTGTTTTATTTGTATCATGAGAGCATTTAATCACCTCACGAAAACAATAAAAACAAAAAATATGAAGGATTATAAAACATTATTATAATACATATAGCAGGCATAACTAGCTATATGGGGACACCAACTAGCAGTCGGCCACCATCAGACCACTTTCTATATCTTTCTAGAGATAGAGACCAATAGATCACTTATTACATGGTACAAAATAATTAAAAGAAGGAAAAAGAAGAGAGGAAAAAGGTTATATGAAACAGAAAGAAAGAGATACAATGAGTAATCCAATGGATCCCTCTAACGGCTGCTACTAGCTAGATAACCCACCCAATTAGAAGTATAACTTTCGATTGGAGACAGGGGGAACTATTATACCAAAAGAATTATTATACAAGAGACCATCAACTACAGAGCCATTTTCTCCATACACAGGTACAGTGGCATAGCTATACAGGGAACTAGATATTCGTAATAAAAAGTCTCATATATTATTCATTTCCATGTTGTCAATCAAACCCAAAGGAGTTAAGGAACCCAAGGAGAAAATCCAAAATGCCTCTCTGTTACTTAGTCTATTATATCTATCTCCTCCCCTAGCTGTAATAGGTATATGTTCAATACCCTGTATAACCACACCATCCAAACTACCCTGATGTCTATTTTTAATATGTGCTGACAGACTGTGTGTTCTTATACCCTTCATTATGTTTCGTTGGTGTTCTAGAAACCTGATATTTAGTTTCCTAGTGGTTCTTCCCACATATTGAACACCACATCTACATGTGATTAAATAAACCACATATGTGGTTTTACAATCTATGTGATTCTTAATCTCAAATTCAGTGTCATAGTTAGAAGAACAAAACCATGCACTACCGTGTACTATATGTTTACATGGTATGCATTTTGGACGGCCACACCTGAAAGAACCATTTTTCAAAGGAATAGAATTAAGCCATGTTTTATCTGATTTTACAGCTGAAGATGCACCCACATAATGACTAGGAGTAAGATAGCTCTGTAGATTTCTAGCTTTTTTAAAAACAATCTGTGGTTCCACCTCTAGAAAAGGTGCTAATAGTTTATCTGCCTTCAAGACAGACATATTTTTTCTTAGCAGATGTTTAATTTCTCTTGAGCTAGAATTAAATTTTGTAATAAATCTAAGTTCAGTGTTCTCCTTAGGGCTGATAGAACTAATTTTATTGGTGGTCAACAATATTTTTCGATCTACTTCTCTAGCTTGTTCCCTTGCTTCCTGTAAGATATTCTCAGGGTAATCTTGTTCCAAGAGTGCAAGAGTCAGATCACAGGCATGTCGATCGTATTCTATAATATCTGTACAGTTTCGTCTATGTCTCGTATATTGGCTTCTCGGTATATTTCTAAGCCATGGCAAATAATGGCAGCTTGAATAATTTAAAAATTTATTACAATCCACCTCTTTCTTAAACGTAGATGTAACTATATTCCATTGGATTACTTATTGTATCTCTTTCTTTCTGTTTCATATAACCTTTTTCCTCTCTTCTTTTTTCCTTCTAACAATAATTTTGTACCGTATAATAAGTGGTCTATTGGTCTCTATTTCTAGAAAGATATAGAAAGTGGGCAGATGGTGGCCGACTGCTAGTTGGTGTCCCCATATAGCTAGTTATGCCTGCTATATGTATTATAATAATGTTTTATAATACTTGGTATTTTTTGTTTTTATTGTTTTCGTGAGGTGATTAAATGCTCTCATGATACAAATAAAAAAAAGAATACATATAAGGGGTTAAGATGGATGATGCTTCTTGTTATGTAATATAAATTAACTAATATATTGAGTGTGTTTGTAACTAAGAGAATAATGGATGTGAAGGTAGCTGCATTTCTTTCTCCATGAGAATAATTGTCGGGAAAATAGAGCATAAATGTGATAATAGGTATTAAAATAATAAAACAAAAACAAATTAAATCTTTAAAATAAAATAATATAAATATAAATTTGAAAATATTTGAGTGTGGGTCTTGAACCCAGGGCGGTGGACTGCTGTTCAGCATTCCTAACCATTTGGCCATGTCTGCTATTAATAATAAGTGGTGCCCCACATCCATTTATCTCTCAGACTAGGTTTAAGTGGGTCTTTTTACTCTCTACTCACGTGTTGCCAATTCTTATTAAGAGTTTTTTCCTTTTACTTTTTTATAATTGATTTTTACTGATGAATATGTATTAAATTTATAGTAATTTATAATTTGTATATTGTGTGATATTGATAAAAATATGGGGGACATAGTTCCCATAATATATACTATACTGATCACGTACTTTACGCACAAGATTATCTATGCATATGATACCTGTTGCACACCTGTATCCTATGATGAGTGTGAATATACGATTGGAGGAAACACTGTTTAAATAACAGGGGTTGGACTACAGGTATACACCTTCTGATGAAACCGTTCGAATGTTATAACGGAGAAACGCGTTAAGGAATTGGCACTGGTGCTCTGATTCCGCTGCCGGCCCCGGAGTGCTGTGTCCACTTGCTTTATCCATCCAGACTCTATTCGGCAAGCCACAGCCGCACAGCCGATCAATATAGCCGTCTATTACCCTGGCCGTAGCAAAGTGAGACCTTCTATCCAGCCCCGATCCTGGTAAAGAAACAGCTTGCGGCACACCGATACAGCTGTAGACCGCTCCATTCTACAAGAAGCGTCACCGTCCTGCCCGTGGTGAGGTGAGACAACAAGCATCATACTGACCAAGCTGGTTATGTACCCGTCTAGACCACACATAATTGGGCGGTGGAGAGGTGAAGTAGAGTGGTGAGCTAATATAGCCGATTCCTGGTGAGTGCACACATCAGGACAATTTGGATCCAGGGACTGTCTTTGTACAGATTTACTATCTGCACCCTGAATAGAAACACTTGGCTTATAGCGAATGGTATATACCACCTATATGGAAAATTTCCAGGATATTTAATAAAAGGCTGGACATTGTTACTATTGGCCAATAGAGTTAATTAAAAAGCTAGATATCTGGATACGGACTGTACTGGAAATCACAAACTTTGCTAACACTCTGGAGCACTACAGCTGACAGTAATTACTGCAGAGAGTCTATAGCCCATGTAGTGCTATTTATGCATCTGAATGAATAATTTATGTTTGTAATTGTTTTATTATTATTATTATTTTTTTTATGAATTTTTAATTCGTAAATAAATGTTGAAAGTTAGAGTGCTCTCTTAAAGTATATATTTGCATTTTCTCACAGCCTGTAATCAGGTCTGAACTGCGCATGCATATGCACCACAATGCGCAGGCGCGTCGGACGACTGCACCCAGCATAGGGGCATAGCGATGGGATGGTGTGAAAAAAGCAATTGCATATATGATCGCAAGGTGAATGATAGGAAGAAGGCGTTTGTGGGTGGTAACTGACCGTTTTCACAGAGTATCTGGAAAAACACAGGCATTCTCAAGCGTTTGCAGGGTGGGTGCCTGACGTCAATTCCGTTACTGAACAGGAAGAAGCGATCGCAGCGGCTGAGTAAGTTTTGGACTACTCAGAGACTGCACAAAATGTGTTTGTGCAGCTCTGCTACACATGCAATCGCACACTTGCACAGCAAAAATACACTCCCCTGTGGGCGACGACTATGCAAACGCAGGACTGCAAAAAAAACCTGGCGAGCGATCAACTCCGAATGACCCCCATAGTGCACAAGTAAGTTTGGGCCTAATTGAGCTCAGAAATCAACACAGCAACATCAATGAAGGGGCCATCCTCTATGCGGATTTGCATTGTGACTGGGCTACTTACATCTGGGTACCTCCTAACCCTTCTACAGCTACCCATGTTTGCTTTTTGTCTGTGTGATTGTTATACTGTGGGGCACCTGCTCTATGAAACAATAAAACTTCATCACCCGTGTTGCGCAGGGCTGAGCAGTGCATTTCTGTGTGCTCATCGCACTGGATGCTTACATTCACCACAGTAATTTGAACATTTAGTAACATCATCAGTAAACTCTTCTGGGTCTATTTTATACATTTCTTCCCAGTCATTATTTTCAACAACAGTTCTGATCAATATTGGATCGACAGTCTGTCTGCTGTGTCAGTTTTGTTTTTTAATTAACATATTTAAAACATATTTGGTAACATTGTCTTTAACCTTCCTAGTTTCTATTTCATATTTCCGAACACAGCTTTGTGGCAGAGCCAGATGATCACGAAGAACTGTTTTATCATCAATTTAACCACTTCCTCATCTAAACTCATTAAAGCTTGTGTACATATAGATAAAACATTTGCACATTGTTTTTGCTCATTTTTACACATTTTGCACAACTCAATGTTTAAAGCAGCATGTTTGGTATCTGCCAATTTCAAAGTATTTACTTATTTACACACCTCCCACATACAATGAGTCCAAGTTCCGGATGCCGGGACACATGATGCTAAGGTTTGACCTTTCACCAGACTAAAAGATGAACCAGAAGTTTATTCAGACATACATGTGATGTGGAATATAAACATTTAGGTCCCCATACGGACCTTTGTCAAGATATCTGAGGATAGCCCCTACTCCCTCATATGTACCACATACAGGCCAATGGCATCTCAGGTAAGTTAATTGAAAGCACCACCCATTTCAGTTGTGTATGGGGCACCCGGGACTTCAATACTAAACAAATATCTTACACCATTTCACCAAATTAATCAAACCATGTCTTTGTAGTCCTTGCTTTGTGCACTGGGTCACAGTCATATTGGAATTGAAAAAGGCCTTCCCCAAACCGTTGCCATAAAGTTGGAAGCATAGCATTCTCCAAATTGTCTTGGTATGCTGAAGCATTACGATTGCCCTTCACTGGAGATAAGGGGCCGAGCCCAAACCCTGAAAAACAGCCCCATACCATTATCCCTCTGTTATGCACACCAGTGCCTGCAGGAAAGTACTGGTGTCAGAACTGTTATGCACTCCAGTGTCTGCGGGAATGTACTGGTGTTTGAACTGTTATGCAAAACAAATGGACTCACAGACAAACTGGGGAATATGACATAACGTACACAGAAGGTGATAGGGTAACAAAATACACACAAAGTGAACAGAGAAGCCCAGAGGCTAAGGAACTGGGTATCTCCCTTGTATTAGAACTGCTCAGATGTAAAAAGCAAGATGTTGTGTTTTAATACGTAGAGAACCTGAAATGCTGTTGCTAAGGGCAACAGCAAAACCCTAAAGGGTTACCAACGGGTGTGGCAGTAAACTCCTTGGTCAGAGATGGAATGATAGACACAAGGAGAGTCTCCACAATCCTATTTCTCACTTGCAGTGCACAGGTTTTAGCTTACTGCCACTAAACTGACCCCTGACACCTAGCACAGTGAGACAGGATTAGACAGGCAAGTCTTAGAATACAGCCGCAAACTTGCTAGGTTCACAGAGTAGTAACAGAACCCCAGCAAGCTAAACGACTGACTCCAGTCTTACTGCTAGGTCTGGATTGGCAGAGTGTAATACCAAATCCCCAGGCCTATTTGCAGTAAGCAACAAACAAATACAAAGCTACACAGTACTGGCTAACTTTATGAACTGACTAACCAACAAAGATTCAGCAGCATCTGCTTACCCTGAAAAGAGGCCTTATAAAGCAGGTGCTGTCCACGCCCCACTCAGACCTCACAGACTGTGAGCACAAAAACCAGCACCGGATCCCCTGCCGTGCACAGAGCATATAACCACTGCACAGCAAAAGACCCGAACCGGAGTATCAGCTGCGCTCAGGTTACTCCACTAGCACTTGTCTCCCGGTTGCCATGACGACGTGGCAGCACAGGGCAGGAGACCCTAACAGTACCCCCCCTCTGACGAGGGGTCAAAGAACCCCTACCACCGGGTTTATCGGGGAACTGCGAGAAGAAAGAGCGTATCAGTCTGGGGGCATGAAGATCACAACTGCGCACCCACGACCGCTCCTCCGGGCCATACCCCTTCCAGTGCACCAAAAATGACAGCCGACCCCGAACCACCTTGGAGTCAAGAATCCTTTCAACAACAAACTCCCTCTGGCCACGTATCAGAAGAGGGGAAGGTCTTCCACTGGAAGAAGGATTACTAATCGCCCGTTTTAAAAGGGAACAATGAAATGTTTTATTGATACCCAAAGAACGGGGCAGATCTAACTGAAATGCCACCGGATTGATAACCCTGGTGATCTTATAAGGGCCGATGAACCGGGGCCCTAACTTATGAGATGGCTGTCTCAACTTCAAATTCTTGGTAGACAACCAGACGAAGTCTCCTAATTTGAAGCTGCAGGGTCTTTTCCGCTTATCAAAAACCCTTTTGGTCACTAATGACACAGACACAAGGGCTTTCTTCACTTTCCGCCAAATACCTCTAAGGACCGAAACCACAGAGGAACCACCAGGCGTGGAGTCCAGGGGGTCAAAAGAATTGGCCTTAGGATGATGCCCATACACACAAAGGAAGGGAGAGATCCCTGTAGCAGAGTGAGCCGCGTTGTTATAGGCAAACTCCACCATGGACAGATGAGCAACCCAGTCAGTCTGACACTTGGAGACATAACACCTGAGGAACTGCTCCAAGGACTGGTTCACCCTTTCAGTCTGCCCATTAGACTGCGGATGGTAGCCTGACGACAAGCTGACAGAAATCTGGAGATCGGAACAAAATGCCCTCCAGAATTTGGCCACAAACTGGGATCCGCGGTCAGAGACCACATCAAGTGGCAACCCGTGGAGACGCACAACATGCAGCATAAATAATTCAGACAGGCGTCTGGCTGATGGCAGCCCAACCAGTGGAACGAAGTGCGCCATCTTCGAAAACCTGTCAACGACAACCCAGATGGCTGTCATCCCCGAGGATTTGGGCAAGTCCACCACAAAATCCATTGAAATGTGGGTCCATGGCTTAGATGGGATAGAGAGTGGATGTAATGGGCCAACAGGAACCCCTCTAGGAGTCTTATTTCGGGCACAGATGTCACATGCCCGAACCCACTGATCCACATCCTTAGCCACCGAGGGCCACCACACCGCCTTAGATAGCAACTCCCGAGTTCTGGCAATACCCGGGTGACCTGCCGACTTCTTGGCATGGAATTCCAGGAACACTCGCTGTCTTAACCTAGGAGGCACAAACAAAAGACCTACCGGAAGGTCTGGAGGAGCCTGCTCCTGTGCTCTAAGGACTAATGATAAGAGGTCCTGGGTAATGCCCACTTTAATACATGATGGGGAAACAATGGGCAACGGCTCCTCGGTGGTCTCCTGGATTGGAGCAAAACTCCGCGAGAGCGCATCAGCCTTGATGTTTTTTGACCCAGGGCGATATGTTATCAAAAAATTAAAGCGAGCAAAAAACAAAGCCCATCGTGCCTGCCTGGCATTGAGACGCTTCGCTGACTCTAAATATGCCAGATTCTTATGGTCAGTTAGAATTGAGACCACAAACTTAGCCCCCTCAAGCCAGTGTCTCCACTCCTCCAGTGCATCCTTAATAGCCAACAATTCCCGGTTACCCACGTCATAATTCATCTCGGCAGGCGAAAATTTACGGGAAAAGTAAGCACAGGGATGAAGGCGATTATCAGACACTCCCATCTGAGAAAGCACTGCCCCAATACCCATCTCAGAGGCATCCACCTCCACCACAAAAGGACGCTCTGGATCTGGGTGTCGCAGCACCTTGGCCGAAACAAATGCCCTTTTGAGATGGGCAAAAGCCGCTTTAGCCTCACAAGACCAGTGAGCAACATCCGCCCCTTTCTTAGTGAGTGCCACCAAGGGCGCCACTATAGACGAAAATCCAGCGATAAATCGTCTATAAAAATTCGCAAAGCCCAGGAAACGCTGAAGCGCCTTCAAACTAGTGGGCTGCACCCAATCCAGGACTGCCTGTACCTTGGAACTCTCCATTTGGAAACCTTCTGGGGAGATAATATATCCTAGAAATGCGATTTGCTGAACTTCAAATTCGCACTTCTCCTGCTTCGCCCCAAGCCGGTGGTCTCTGAGTTTCTGGAGGACTAAGCGTACATGCTTCCGATGTTCCTCCAGGGAATGGGAGAAGATTAGGATGTCATCTAAGTGTACAACTAAGAATCTATCCAAATATTCCCTGAGCACATCATTCATGAAATCCTGGAAGACTGCCGGGGCATTACAGAGCCCAAAAGGCATCACCAAATATTCATAATGCCCTGAGTGGGTATTAAAGGCAGTCTTCCATTCATCCCCCTCTCTTATTCGGATTAGATTGTACGCACCGCGTAGGTCAATCTTAGAAAAAATGGTGGCAGTACGAAGCTGGTCAAACAAGACCGAAATGAGAGGCAGTGGGTATGAGTTTTTAATCGTGATACGGTTCAATTCCCTGAAGTCGATGCAGGGTCGCAACGAACCGTCCTTTTTACCCACGAAGAAGAACCCCGACCCAACTGGAGACTGTGAAGGTCTGATAAATCCCTTAGCCAAGTTCTCCTGAATGTACTCTGCCATAGCCTGAGTCTCAGGATGTGACAGGGAGTACAACCTGCTCTTGGGAAGCTTAGCATTTGGCAACAAATCAATGGCACAGTCATAGGGGCGATGGGGAGGTAGTACCTCTGCAACTTTTTTGGAGAACACGTCCGCAAAATCTGCATAACACCCTGGCAATCCTGGCAAACTTAGCTGCGAGAGCCTGACTGGAAGGCTCAAGCAACTCCTGAAACAATCAGTACCCCAACTAAGAATCTCCCCAGAGACCCAGTCAAATTGAGGATTGTGGGCCCTTAACCAGGGTAACCCCAACACCAATGGGGCAAAAGTACAGACAGTCACATAAAAGGACAATTTTTCAGAGTGTGTGGCTCCAATAAACAAAGAAATCTGGCTAGTGCAAGAGGTAATTTTACCTTGGGATAATGGTTCCCCGTTTAACCCACAAATCTCAATTTCCGATGCCAAGGGTACTAAGGGAACAGAGTGTTTCAGGGCGAATTGGCGGTCCATAAAAACCCCGTCGGCCCCACTGTCCACAAAGGCCTCAGTCTTGACAGTTTGACCGAGGATCTTCAAGGTCACCGGAATGATAAAAGTCTTCTTGGGAAATTCTGACTTCTGGCCTGACAGGATATTTCCCATCACCCTCAGGCCCTGAAGTTTTCCGGCTTTTCTGGGCATGATACTACCACATGACCTTTATTCCCACAGTACAAACACAACCCCTGCTGTCTCCTCCGCGTCTTCTCACGCGAGGAGAGGCGGGTAGCCCCAATCTGCATAGGCTCCTCAGAAAATTCCTCAGAGTCTGAGGTTCCCTTGGGAAGGAAGGAAATCTCAGTCTCCCTTTCAAGCCTACGCTCTCTCAGCCGTCTATCCACCCGGATGGATAACTGCATGAGCTGATCCAAGCTATCAGGCAAGGGATATTGTACCAGTTGGTCCTTTATCTGGTTAGAAAGACCTCTTCGGTACTGGTGTCTCAGGGCTGGGTCATTCCACTGGGTATCATGGGCCAACCTCCGAAACTCCGTACAGTAAACCTCAACTGGCCTTCGCCCTTGCTTAAGGATCGAAATCTGAGCCTCGGCTGAGGCCGTCTTGTCAGGGTCATCATACAACATGCCCAGTGCCGTAAAAAAAGCATCAACACTTTTAAGCGACGGACAGTCAGGCTGCAACCCATATGCCCAGACCTGTGGGTCTCCTTGTAGCAAGGAAATCACTATGCCCACCCGCTGAATCTCCGACCCAGAAGACTGAGGCCTAAGCTGGAAGTATAGCTTGCAGCTCTCCTTGAAACAAAAGAACTGCGAGCGATCTCCAGAAAAACGATCCGGGAGATTTACTTTCGGCTCCTTAACCCCTGCAGGTGTTGCTGCTGCGGGAGATCCGCCAGCAGCCTGGGAGGTGTGCATTTTAATGGACAAATCATTAAATTGTCGAGTCAGGACCTGCACCTGATCGACCACCTGTTGCAACGTATTTTGAGGGGTATGCTCCATATTCCCACAAAATTTCAACAGGAGTATTAGGCTGCTGAATATGTTATGCACACCAGTGCCTGCAGGAAAGTACTGGTGTCAGAACTGTTATGCACTCCAGTGTCTGCAGGAATGTACTGGTGTTTGAACTGTTATGCAAAACAAATGGACTCACAGACAAACTGGGGAATATGACATAACGTACACAGAAGGTGATAGGGTAACAAAATACACACAAAGTGAACAGAGAAGCCCAGAGGCTAAGGAACTGGGTATCTCCCTTGTATTAGAACTGCTCAGATGTAAAAAGCAAGATGTTGTGTTTTAATACGTAGAGAACCTGAAATGCTGTTGCTAAGGGCAACAGCAAAACCCTAAAGGGTTACCAACGGGTGTGGCAGTAAACTCCTTGGTCAGAGATGGAATGATAGACACAAGGAGAGTCTCCACAATCCTATTTCTCACTTGCAGTGCACAGGTTTTAGCTTACTGCCACTAAACTGACCCCTGACACCTAGCACAGTGAGACAGGATTAGACAGGCAAGTCTTAGAATACAGCCGCAAACTTGCTAGGTTCACAGAGTAGTAACAGAACCCCAGCAAGCTAAACGACTGACTCCAGTCTTACTGCTAGGTCTGGATTGGCAGAGTGTAATACCAAATCCCCAGGCCTATTTGCAGTAAGCAACAAACAAATACAAAGCTACACAGTACTGGCTAACTTTATGAACTGACTAACCAACAAAGATTCAGCAGCATCTGCTTACCCTGAAAAGAGGCCTTATAAAGCAGGTGCTGTCCACGCCCCACTCAGACCTCACAGACTGTGAGCACAAAAACCAGCACCGGATCCCCTGCCGTGCACAGAGCCTATAACCACTGCACAGCAAAAGACCCGAACCGGAGTATCAGCTGCGCTCAGGTTACTCCACTAGCACTTGTCTCCCAGTTGCCATGACGACGTGGCAGCACAGGGCAGGAGACCCTAACACCCTCCTCCACCAAACTTCACAGTTGGCATAATGCAGTTAGGCAGGTAACATTCTCCTGGCATTTGCCAAACCCAGACTTGCCCATTTGACTGACAAACAGAGAAGCGTGATTCATCACTCCACAGACCACATTTCAACTGCTCCACAGTCCAGTGGTGGTGTGGTTTACACCACTCCATTCAACGCTTGGAATTGGACTTGGTGATATGAGGCTTGCATGCAGCTGCTCGGCAATGGAAACCCATTCCATTAAGCTCCCGCCGCAGGGTTTTTGTGCTTGCATTAATGCCAGTGGAAGTTTGGAACTCTTCAGCTATGGAATCAGCAGAGCGTTGGCGACTCTTACGCACCAAGTGCCTTAGCAATCACTGACCGTGCTCTGTGATTTACGTGGTCTTCCGCTTTGTGGCTGAGTTGCTGTTGTTCCCAAATGCTTCCACTTTCTAATAATATCACTTACAGTTGAGAGTGGAATTTCCAGCAGGGATGAAATTTCACAAACCATCTTATTGCAAAGGATGCATCTTATCACAGTACCATGCTTGAAGTCACTGAGCTCTTCAGAATGACCCATTTTGTATACACAAATGTTTGCAAAAGGAGAATGTATGGCTAGGTGCTTGATTTTTATACACTTGTGGCAATGGGTCTGATTGAAACACCTGAATTGAATAATTAAAAGGTGTCCATATAGTGTATATATACATCTTCAACGGATGGGAACTCTTGGCGCAGAAAGGCTCGCCCATGCCTATCCGTGCCGAGCTGTGTATTTAGCTGCCCCATTCATTGTGAGCACCTTAGACATGCAAGTGGACGTGCCTAATAAGGCACGACTTCGCTGAGATGTAGACACGATGAATGTGGTCGTCTGTCACTCAGGATTAGATGTTTGTTGCTGGGGTGCCAACCTTACTGATATGTAGTAGATAATCTTCTGTGGGATATTGCACTGTCCTCCATAGAAAAAATGCAGATGGCACACCATGGTCTTAGAACCCACGTTCTTGCTTATGTATCTTTATATGCACCACCTGAAGAAAAAGCCATAGGGCCTAATTCAGATCTGATTGCATCAGCAAATTTGTTAGCTAATGGGCAAAACCATGTGCACTGCAGGGGGAAGGGGAAGATAAAACATGTGCAGAGAGAGTTAGATTTGGGTAGGGTGTTTACAAACTGAAATCTAAATTGCAGTGTAAAAAGAAAGCAGCCAGTATTTACCCTGCACAGAAACAAAATAACCCACCCAAATCTAACCCTCTCTACACATATATCTGCCCCCCCTGCAGTGCACATGGTTTTGCCCATTATCTAACACTTTTGCTGCTGCAATCAGATCTGAATTAGGTTCCTAGTGGTTTGAAATGTCATTATGCTTGCCACCATGTGAATTTAAATACACTTCTAAATTCTATGACCGGGGAGTGCCGCCTGTATTTCTTCTATGGAGGAGAGTGCTACAGTATGAGAACAGATCTGTATGGCACTTAAAACAGTAATTTCATCAGAAAAACTTTTGACAATTTTGAGGTTGCTCCTCTAGATGAAGAAATTATACAAAATGCAGAACTGTTTATTGCAAAAGTTCTTTATTCATCAAAAACTAACTGTTATGGGGGTATGATTTGAGTAGAACCACAACGCAAAGACTATACATTTTTCTCAACTGTATCCACCTTCCTCAACAATGCTCTTTCATATCAATCATGCCTTAAATGCTACATATGGATCAATGTGCTGAAGGGAAACCCATCATTGGACCCACTACAATATGGTTATAAAGAAGAAGATGAAGCTTTTAAGCAGATCATAACAATGGTGGTGAATCAGGCTTGACTATTTTAAAAAATCTAATTGGCTGGTGATGGGGGCAAGAGTGAACTACTCACTTCATTAGACTCCATCCCCTTGCAGCAAAATGCAGCGAATCATGTGTATATAATTAAGGGCAGGGTCAAAATGATGCGATTAGCATAGAATTGCAGTACTAGAACCCACCCCCTCTTCATGGACTGCAATTTGAAGCATTATTCTACTAATTCAGCCCACTTCACTAGGAAGTGGACAGGATGCAGGAAATGAATCCACTCTTCTGGAAGTCTGGTGGACTAGCCAAAAAATTGGGAATTTCCTGCAGGTTCCAGGTCAGTTGATTATGAAGTGAATGCAGGGGAGGAGGGGAGTGAGTGTCTGAGTGCCGCTGGGATTGAGGTGTTGATAATGAATGTGAGTAAAGGGGGCCACAACTATCTCACCTTCGGGCTCTTGGTATGAACTTAAGCCCCTGCTTGCTGGCATCTAGATATTATGTAAATCTTTAAAAAATGAGGGGTTTATTTACTAGCCTTGGATGGAGGAAAAAGGAACAGAGATAAAGTACCAGCCAATCAGCTCCTAACTGCCATGTCACAGGCTGTGTTTGAAAAATAACAGTTAGGAGCTGACTGTTGGTACTTTATCTCCATCCACATTACCTCCATCCAAGGCTTAGTAAATAGACCATGCAGTCTTGATTTTTCTCCAAAGGGTACAACCACATGTTTTTGTTACCTGTGTGTTAGAGCTTAGCTCACTAGGCAAATTATGGGTACCTTAAGGTTCAGGATCACACAGACAATACAACAAAGAAGATACAACAGTTCCTTTAATATATTTTCAAGCAAGCACTGCAATACAATATTATACAATACAATACAAAACACCAATATAAAGCAAATGTTAGCTATCACCAGGTTAATCAACATACTGTATTTATTTCCCTCTAAATTTCCCAGGATGTAATGTCTATCTTATAGATAGACACCATGTAATTACCTAGGTGTCCAAAGGTGGTTATGGGATATGCAGATGCTAATTTGCTAGGTACCACTGTTGTGTATGGGCCATTGGGTCTTCTTGCTTTATTGGTGGAACAATAGGAACTGAGTTATAATAATATATTAAGGAAGCAGATTGGAAATAGTAATGATGGTGACTCCCCATTTTAACCCACTCCAAACTTTTTTAGTGAGAATGAGGGGTGTAAAATCACTGCTGTGCAATACACCATAATCCTTTGAGGGAACTAGAACCTAATTTGACTATAAATAGTTATGGATAAGTTTGTGTTAGCCTGTGATCACTGGTGACATTCAGAAACAAACATGACAACACACCATCACACCATGCACACAAATCTTAAACAAACTTCACATAAAGCCTATAACTATTACCCAAATAATAAAACATTAATAATAATAATAATAATAATAATAATAATACAGAGTTGAATAATGTATATCTTGGGTTGCTGGGGCAGTTTGAATGGATGACAATGCTTTAGTGACTGGAGCCACTATTGTTGCAGGGAAGACAGAAGACTAATTACACTAATGAATAATCTCTGATGAATCAAAATAAGTGGCCCAAGCTTTTATCCATTTTTAAACAAAGATTCAGGGCTTTTCTTACCCCCCAAATATATCATGATCCCAATGCATCACCCATGAAGCATGAGCTCTTAAAGTATAGGAACTGGCAGTGAACCAGAAGTAACTGGGAGCTTGTTGACTGAGTAAACAGATATCTTTGAATGGTCACTTGTGGCAAAAACTAGGGACTTTCTGTTTGGTGCACATTGTGCTAGAGTCTATGGGGGTCATTCCGAGTTGTTCGCTCGCAAGCTGCTTTTAGCAGCTTTGCACACACTATGCCGCCGCCTACTGGGAGTGAATCTTAGCATAGTAAAATTGCGAACGAAAGATTAGCAGAATTGCGAATAGACAGTTCTTAGCAGTTTCTGAGTAGCTCCACACTTACTCGGCAACTGCGATCAGTTCAGTCAGTTTCTTTCCTGGTTTGACGTCACAAACACACCCAGCGTTCGCCCAGACACTCCCCCGTTTCTTCAGACACTCCCGCGTTTTTCCCAGAAACTGCAGCGTTTTTTCACACACACCCATAAAACGGCCAGTTTCCGCCCAGAAACACCCACTTCCTGTCAATCACATTATGATCACCAGATCAAAGAAAAAACCTTGTAATGCCGTGAGTAAAATACCTAACTGCATAGCAAATTTACTTGGCGCAGTTCGAACATTGCGCATGCGCAATTAGCGGAAAATCGCTGCGATGCGAAGAAAATTACCGAGCGAACAACTCGGAATGAGGGCCTATATGTTTTTTTGAACTTGGACCCTAACTGCGGTGGTTTTGGCTCTCATACAAAAATCAAGTTTTCTATGCAAAGAAAAGGGGCTTAGACCTCTGCTGTTTTCTGTGTGGTAAAGTCTACCTCATTGACTGAAAAGAAAATTGTACATTTCCTGGGCATGTGCTAAAATTATTTGGGCTTTTTTTCTGGTCACTTCCCAGAGGGATACCTATAAAACACAAGGTATCTTTGAAACCTCTATGTGTTTCCAGTTAAAATAGAGTACTCTTGAATATTGATTTAGCGTCCACATGGAGAATACATTGTCAAAGCTCCATGATTATAAATTGTAGATATCCATAATCAGTGTTGTATTGAAATGGAGCTCTGATTGTAAACCAGATTTAAATATGTACTGCATACAAAGACAAGGTTGCAGGTGCACAATTCAAACACTACCTTTTTTTAAATAATAATCGTTGCAATAAAATTTTGCATTTTGAGCGAGGTTCTTTGCATAGTTATGGCCATAAGTGACGGCTTGCCCACCATGTCCAGGTGACCTCATTAGTCGGGCAAGTCCCTAACATTTTGGGGGGTACAAATCTAGGGCACAGGACACCTCAAAATGAAGCAGCTGAGTGACCCCAGGGCACCACTAAAGTGAAAAAATATATAGTGAAAAAAGTGAAGATAGGTTAGTGAGAGAGGCAGCTGAAAACAGCAGGGGTAAATTAGTGAGAGGTAATGAGGTGAGAGATAATGTAGTGAGAGGTAAAGCAGTGAGAAGTGAAGGTGGGAAATGAGTTACATTGAAACAAAACACACGATAGGGATGAAAGTAAATATGAAAATAAGTGTTAATCTTTGTTGCTCCTGAGGCCAAACAGCCACAGCTGTCCAGGGGGACCCACTCCCCAGAAATCCACCCCCCTGCTTCATTTTGAGGTGTCCTGTGCCCTAGATTTGTACCCCCACAAAATGTTAAGGACTTGCCCGACTAATGAGGTCACCTGGACATGGTGGGCAAGCCGTTACTTATGGCCATAACTATGCAAAGAACCTCGCTCAAAATGCAAAATTTTATTGCAACGATTATTATAAAAAAATTGGTAGTGTTTGAATTGTGCACCTGCAACCTTGTCTTTGTATGCAGTACATATTTAGATCTGGTTTACAATCAGAGCTCCATTTCAATACAACACTGATTATGGATATCTACAATTTATAATAATTTTGGGTTGTCCCGCATCCTAGATTTGTACCCCCCAAAATGTTAGGGACTTGCTCGACTAATGAGGTCACCTGGATGTGGTGGGCAAGCTGTTACTTCTATCTGTGGCAGCCTCACTATCTTTCTCATATCTGTGCCAGCCTGTTTACCTTTCTTCTATCTGTGCCAGCCTCTCTACCTTTCTTCTATCTGTGCCAGCCTCTCTACCTTTCTTCTATCTGTGCCTGTCTCACTATCTTTCTCCTATCTGTACCAGCCTGTCTACCTTTCTTCTACCTGTGCCATCCTCTCTATCTTTCTCCTATCTGTGCCAGCCTCTCTACCTTTCTTCTATCTGTGCCTGTCTCACTATCTTTCTCCTATCTGTACCAGCCTGTCTACCTTTCTTCTACCTGTGCCATCCTCTCTATCTTTCTCCTATCTGTGCCAGCCTGTCTACCTTTCTTCTACCTGTGCCATCCTCTCTATCTTTCTTCTATCTGTGCCAGCCTCTTTACCTTTCTTCTATCTGTGCCTGTCTCACTATCTTTCTCCTATCTGTACCAGCCTGTCTACCTTTCTTCTACCTGTGCCATCCTCTCTATCTTTCTCCTATCTGTGCCAACCTGTCTACTTTTCTTCTACCTGTGCCATTCTCTCTATCTTTCTTCTATCTGTGCCAGCCTCACTATCTTTCTCCTATTTGTGCCAGCCTGTCTACCTTTCTTCTACCTGTGCCATCCTCTCTACCTTTCTTCTATCTGTGCCAGCCTCTTTACATTTATCCTACCTGTGTCAGCCTCTCTGCCTTCTATCAGTGCCAGCCTCTTTACATTTCCCCTACCTGTGTCAGCCTCTCTGCCTTCTATCAGTGCATGCCTCTCTATCTTAATCCTATCTGTGCCAACCTACCTCTCTCCTATCTGTGCCAGCCTCTTGCTTTATTCAATCTGTGGAAGACTCACTACCTTTTTCCTATCTTTTCATACATGTACCAGCCTTTCTGCCTTACTCCTATCTGTATCTCTTACCTTTCTCCTAGACTCTTGTCAAAGTCAGAAAAATATCACTATGCACACTGCCATATTTGCACCTCATACATGTCCCTGCTGCGCATGCGTGCGCTCTCCCGTGCGTGCGCATACTCGCTGTTGCGGGCACCCGCAGGCGCACGGTATGCGCATTTACGGTAGAGATTGTATGCGTCTAGCGGGCGACTCGTTCGTTACATATTTTCACCATATAATGTATTTTGTAGATTATGGTCCCTTTGATAGAATCTGAAAGTTTGGTTAATATAGAATGTTCATGGACAGAGAAATCCCTCTTTGTTTGATACGAAGGGTCAGACAGGAGTAATACAGTGGTGTTTAGTATCCATCGGAAGAGTATTTAATTAGCAATATTCCGGCGTTGGTTTGGAGCGGATTAATCGCTCGTGCGAATAGTTATGGACATAAGAAGTTTATGTCCATTTACTATTATTTGCTTATTATTACTTACTTAGCCATGCGGCGGGAAACCTAGTATCCCACCCACCTGAGCAGTTGGAAATAGCCACAGCCCACCTGTATGAATCAACCTATGACCTTTTGTTATAATGCGAAGCCGAATTCCTGTGTCCAATGAACAATAAGAATATAGGGACCATTGTACTGTATTGTGTGCTGTGTATATAAGGGTCACCGTCCCCAGGCCAGCCGGTACTCTCTCTTCAACAGTTATCGCTGATAATTGGAGGACTGGATTCCGGTTGCGCCTGCGTGTGTTCCCCGTATGGTATGTTTCTCTGTTGCCACTTTGTTACCCATATGTTGTTAGCCATTCACACTTAGTCTCTGTATTTGTAATACGATCGTTCTCTATTGTGCATGTTACTGTCTAGATACTTTGCTAGAATTATATGTTAGTTTGTAGCGTATGACTTGTGAACTGTTTCCCCTTTTGAAGTAACTTTAGATATGTGTTAGTAAAAGGTTTTGGACCCTTAAAACGGTAGTGTATATTCGTTATATTGCAAGGGGTAATAGGAGCGTCTCGATCGCTCGAACAGCTTTAGTATCTATAAGGTTAAACAGCGTTGCATAACTACAGTGGTTCTAGTACAAGGTATACAGTATAAGAATATCTTTCCGTTACATACAAGTTTTACTGATTGTTATCCAGTTAGCGTCTGCGCCGCTCGTGATCTCCTCGTGGTCCCGAGCGTCCGCTACGCTAATAGCGTAGCATTACGTTAGTCGCTCACCTATAGTGTGCCCGATACCACCAACGTATTCTCGCGAGCGTTTGTGTCGCTCGAGCGGCTCGCTCCCGATTTAGCGTCCGCTACGCTAAGAGCGTACCCTTACGGTACCTCGTACGCCAATTGCGTACTGTGTCTCTTAACCTCTTAGAGTGTTTAATAAGGTAATCAAATCAGCATTCTCGATTGAGGGCTCGTCCGTCCTCCACACATCCATCCGCACTAGCTAAAACAGACTTTATCTGTCAGCAAAGGGCGGGAACGCAGTATCCTTTCGTATCCGTATTGGTGGTGAGGGATACAGTAGTGCTGGCTAGATAAGCGTCTGTTTCGCTACGCTGTAGGAGTGCTGGGGTGGAATCCGGAACCGGAGGTAAGAACAATACGCTCTTTACCTTTTAAAACTGTTTATTTCTGTTTTTGCATACGCACGCACACATCTACATTGTTACAGCTCACTTTCTTGTTGCCATTAGAAATTGATTATTAGATACATGCTGAGGAATTTGTGCTATTTAGTTAAAAATACAAAAGAAAATTGTTAAGGGTTTAAGTGTAAAGAACACACACACAGCATAACAAATACTGTGTGGTGCACTGTAAACGATTTCTGTTGAGTATTGTTTACATTGATAGAAGCGTGTTGATTGTGTCGCTGTGGGCGTATCTGCACTCTGTGCATAAGTGTCTCGGACAACGTGCAAAAGCACGTACGTGACGCAAAGGCATACGCACGTGGCGTGTTTTACGCAACGGAACGTACGCATACGCCCATTGAGACTCAAATCACACAATAACCTTGTTTAGGGTCGGCGGTATAGTATAGCCACCTGGTAAATAGCACACAGTTGTTCAGTTCAAGTTTACTAAAAGTATTAGTGAAAAGAAAACCTTTTTCTACTGCAAAACCCAGGGATTGGACTCCTACCTGTATGAAAGGAATTTCTGTACAGAAAGATTAAAAGTGTATCTGATTGAAAAGGAGTGAGTGTGGAATTTAAGGTATTATTTTTGTGAACCCACAAATCGGGATCCCGTCGGAGACCACATCAGGTGAGTGGACACTTGGTGGCGTGGGATTGGCTTGCCCGCGTTAACATTATATAAGGTAAAGGAGCAAGTAGTTTCCGCAGACAAAAGGACTGCGAGGTATTTAAGCGCAGCCCCGGGGGTTTTGCGTAGCACCCATATAGTCAAGGTAAAGCTCCGGCTGAAGGTTTCGCAGCCTAAACAACCGATTCCATTGGTCGTAAAGCGTATAAATATTTAGTTACTTATATGCAGTGCGACTGTACCGCACGTGATTGTGTGCATTTAGTTTGTTACCTTGATACCCATTAACAATTTATTGTGGGATCATAAACGCTATTTGTACATTCTAACGTGATTTGTGTAGGTATTTGTTATTTTAAGGGAGTTTCGCTGTTCACTAAGCAAATCTCCAACAACCAATATTTGCTGGGGAGGGTAGCATACTCCCACACGCCCCAGTAAATAGAGGTTATCAGCAGAAGTGAGTGAAGGCACTGGTTAAACTTTCACCGTCGCCTTACCGCGGGCAAATTTGGTCTGTTTGTAAGAATTAGCTAAGACAGCAATAACTACAAACGATGGGGGCCAGTTGTTCAAAGAAGGGACGTCCAACAAGGGTTCACGTTGGTGGTTGCTGGCCCAAAGGGTCCGCACGGTATAAAATGTGTGAAAAATACGGAACTCACACACAGGTATTATGCAACGAGTGGGAACATATGACAGAGGATGATGGGGAACAGTTTCCCCGGGTAGGCAGTCTGAACCCTGAGGTATTGCAGAATTTAAGAAAAAGGATAGGTCTAATCAAATCTGCAAAGCAGAGGATCAGACATTATGATTGTTTGCTGATATGGCTACAGGAAAGTGAAATACAACAAGAATTAGCTCAAAAAGCAAATTCCTATCCTGGTAGAAATCTAATAGCAACGGCACCACCACCATATATATCGGGGGACAAAGTGGCTGCAGAGAATGACATGCGGGTTCGTGATAAGGGTGCACTTAATAAATGTATTAGTAATGACAAAATTAAGATGAAAGTAAATGCAAATGTTGATACTAATGCTAACCCATGCAAGTTGTATCCTATGTTAAACTTCCCCCAGGAATACGACCAAGAAGATGAGCCCACTACGATTTCAGCTCTCTCTCTAGCGGCCACCATAAGCGATACTCCAGTAGGCATCGCCCAACCACCAAGGGAGGCATCAAAAGCCTATAGCTCAGGGACAGGTGAGGTAGTGTCTACAGGTAAGTACGGCACTGTACAATATGCTGAAACTAGTGCACCTCACACTGAAGAATCAAACCAGAGCGAAGTAGTTCAGATTAACCCTGTTAGAGTAATAGCGGTCCCCAATGGTAAGACTGACACAAATGGAGCCACACCCATTAGAAATATTGCAATGCACTGTCCCTGGTCACGAGCAGAATTAAGAACAATTTTGTCTGAATTTCCTGATCCCAGGAAAGATTTAGCCGCATGCCAAAGGTTCATTAAGGACCTAGGAAATTCCACTGAACCAAACAACAAAGATTGGAGAACACTACTGCGGGCATGTCTGCCCTCTAGTGTTGACCCTATTAAGTTTATAGCTGACTGTAAACTAGATCAGGAGGTTCCCCTTACGGATGCATATAATCAAGAAAATGTAATCAGAATCAATCTGCAACTGGGAATATATTTCCCAGCCGTAGTAAAATGGAATAAAATATTCTCCATTAAACAAATGGAAAGGGAAACTGCCCCCGAATATTTCCACAGAGCATTAGAGGAAATGGCTAAATACACTGGGATCATGGACATTGAGGCAAATATACACCATAGAGAGGTAGCGGTGTCCGTACTGATGGACGGTTTAAAGGAGGTATTAAGGAGTAGGGTACAAACTACTCAACCCAACTGGAGAGGTATGTCGGTGGCCGCCTTAAGAGAGACTGCTGCTGGGCACGACAGGAATATTACAAGACACAGGGAGTCACAGAGTGATAAACTGATGGCAATAAGTATCCAGGCCCTCACAACAAGGCCGCCTCAGTCCAGATCACAGGTCCCTGGTGGTAAGCCGCATGTGGTAAAATGTTACAACTGTAGCAGGGAAGGACATTTTGCACGTAACTGTACAAATAACTCGCATAATGCACATAAAAACCCTAGACAACGACAGGACATACGAAATTGGGATCAGGGACCACAGAGACGGAGTTATGAGCCACATGCAGGGGAAACAAGAAGGTATCCCCCAAAAAGAGACTGGCAAGTCTCTGATAATACCCACTCACCCTCTCCACAGGTGATAGCCGCAACTGCAATGCAGGGGGGTCACCATATCCAATAGGGGTGTGGCCATACCTGTAATCTGCAGCCAGTAAAATTGATTGCAAGCCTTGGAAGTGAACCCGAAATTGCAATTAAGGTAGCTGGTAAATCATTAAACTTTCTTGTAGATACGGGGGCAGCCAAATCGGTGATAAATTTGACAGTGGGCATGAGAACCACTGGTAAGACAATTCCAGCCATGGGAGTAACAGGAGTAGTCCAGCATTACCCTGTTAGCAAACCAGCCGAGATTACAATAGGGCCTTTACATACCAAGCATTCCTTTTTGCTGGCTGCATCGGCACCAACTAATCTCCTGGGAAGAGACTTACTGTGTAAAATGGGGTGCGTCATTTATTGTACTCCTGAAGGTGTATTTTTGGACATACCTGAGAATCACGCTCAGGAAGTGCGAGACATGTTAGACTCCCCATCAAAATTAATGTCACATACCATTATGACAAATAGGACTCCATCCCAAGTAGAAGAAATGACATCCCAGATACCAGAGTCACTTTGGACTAAAGATGGACAGGACACTGGATTAATGGCAAACGTAGCTCCGGTAGTTGTACAAGTAAAAGATGGTAGGATAGCTCCAAAAATCCCACAATACCCTCTGAAGCCAGAGGTGGAGTTAGGAGTGTATCCCGTAATAGAGCGCTTGCTACAACAGGGCATTCTGGTAAGAACGTCCAGCACTGCCAATAGTCCCATCTTCCCTGTTAAAAAGAGTGGGGGGAGGGGTTACAGGCTAGTGCAGGATCTAAGGGGGATTAACAAAATAGTTGAGAGTCAGTTCCCCGTAGTGCCAAATCCAGCTGTCATCCTTATGCAAATCCCTCCCACTGCAAAATTTTTCACTGTTATTGACCTCTGCTCCGCTTTCTTTTCGGTACCCCTACACCCTGACAGCCAATACTTGTTTGCATTCACATACAGAGGAGTCCAATACACATGGACTCGATTACCACAAGGTTTCATAGACAGTCCAAGTATATTTTCCCAGGCTTTGCATGATTGTTTACAGTCTTTCCAACCAGAGAGTGGATCAGTATTAATACAGTACGTGGATGATCTACTACTGTGTTCTGATTCAGTGGAAGCATCCCTGAAGGATACGAAACAGCTCCTGTTTCATCTTTCAGACACAGGACACAAGGTTTCCAAAGACAAGTTACAATTATGCCAAACTAAGGTAAAATATTTGGGACACTGTCTAACACAAGGACTGAGACACCTGACCGCTGATAGAATTCAAGCAATTAGAGACATGACTCTGCCACAAACCCAGCAACAGATCAGAACATTTTTAGGAATGTGTGGGTATTGCCGTAACTGGATCCCAGGGTTTTCCATTCTAGCGTTACCTTTGCAGGAGATGGTCTCCTCAAACAAACCTGATCGGATTTCGCATACAGACGAGTCCGAGACGGCATTTGAGAGACTTAAACAGTGCCTAACGCAGGCACCAGCATTAGGTATGCCAGACTATGGGAAACCCTTTGAGCTGTACGGAACAGAAAGTGCTGGTTGCGCGGCAGGCGTCTTAACCCAAAAGCACGGTGATGCCAGCAGGCCAGTAGCATACTATAGCGCTCAGCTAGATACGGTAGCGCGATCCCTCCCCACATGCTTGCGAAGCGTTGCTGCGATAGCATTGCTAGTAACAAAAAGCGAAGATGTCGTGCTAGGTCACAACCTCACAATTCATACACCACATGCAGTGTCAGCCTTGTTAAATTCTGCCCAAACCAGGCACGTCTCATCAGCGCGGTTTACAAGATGGGAATTGGCATTAATGGCCCCCGTAAACATCACCATAAGGAGATGCAGTGCATTAAATCCTGCAACATATCTCCCAGGTGTGCCTGGACAGGCACAAAGGGTGGAGGATGAGAGTGGTGGGGAAGGAGAATTTAATACAAAGGAAGACACACATGATTGTATGGAATATTTGACCCAAAATTTTACCGCAAGGCCTGACATCAGTGACAACCCACTGGAAGATGTAGATCTAACTTTCTACACGGACGGTAGTTGTCACAGACAGTCAGACTCGGGAGACTTGTGTACTGGATACGCAGTCGTAGATGACCAAGGCACCATAGAAGCGGAACCGCTAGGCCCACCTCACTCAGCCCAGGTTGCTGAACTGGTCGCCCTAACCAGAGCATGTGAATTGGCTAAGGGCAAATCAGCCAATATCTACACCGATTCTAGATACGCATTCGGGGTAGTTCATGATTTCGGAGCCCTATGGCGCCTCAGAAATTTCATGACGGCAGCTGGTACACCGGTAGCGCATGCAGCTCACATCAAAAGGCTTCTAACAGCGATACAGGAACCCGACAGAGTGGCTGTTATCAAGTGTAAAGCACACACATATAGTCAAGACCCAGTATCACTTGGTAACAGCCGAGCAGACGAAGCTGCTAAGTTAGCAGCCGGTACCCCCAGACAGACAGACACCACACAACTGATGGTATTTAATACCATCAACACACAGAAGTTGTGTGAAATGCAAAATTTGTGTTCCACACAGGAAAAGGCAGTCTGGAAGGCAAAGGGATATGGCCAGGAGTCCTCAGGACTCTGGACGGATGGACATGGTAAACCGGTGGCCCCCAGAGCATACCTTCCATGTTTAGCTGAGGCAGCTCACGGGCTGACTCATCTGGGCAAGGAAGGAATGTGCAAGTTGGTAAGAGCATATTGGTGCGCCCCAGGATTTTCATCTCATGCAGGTAAGAGAGCAATGTCATGCCTTACATGCTTGAGAAAGAATATCGGAAAGGCAATACCAACAGAACCATCTCATATCCCACCTGCAGGCGGCCCTTTCCAGGTAATACAGATTGACTTCATTCAATTACCCCCTTGTCGAAATTTGAAATATGTACTTGTTTGTATAGATGTATTCTCAAATTGGGTCGAAGCATTTCCTGCGGCCACAAATACCGCTATGTTTACTGCTAAGAAAATTGTGCAGGAATTTGTATGTAGATATGGTATCCCTAGAATAATCGAAAGTGATAGGGGTACACATTTTACAGGTGATGTCTTTCAAGGAATGTGTCAGTTGATGGGAATTGATAGCAAGCTGCACACTCCATACCGTCCACAGGCGAGTGCGAAGGTGGAAAGAGTGAACAGCACTATTAAAAATAAACTGAGCAAAGTTATGGCAGAGACAGGATTGACATGGCCAGAAGCTTTACCCATTGTACTGTACAGCATCAGAACCACTCCCAGGTCCCCTCTTAATCTGTCTCCCTTTGAAATCTTGTTTGGTTGACAACCGCATGTTATGATTAACCCTCAGGATGATTTGAAGTGTAACAATGAAATGACTGTAAAATACTTGATTAACATGAGTAAACAGTTAAGGAATCAAAATGATAATTTGAAGTTGGTGATTCCTGATTTACCAGATAGTAATTGTCATGACATTGAACCTGGGGATTATGTAATGATACAGAATTTTCTACGCTCAGGTTGCCTTATTGACAGATGGGAAGGACCATACCAAGTCTTATTGACTAGCACTACAGCATTGAAAGTTGCCGAGAGAGAGACTTGGATTCATTCGTCCCATTGTAAGAAGGTTGCTGATCCAGAGAGGTCCCGTGATAAGGAACAGACGGTAGAGGAAGTTGTATCACTGGAGTGTCTGTTCCAGGAGGACTGAGGCGGCACCTGAGCATTGAAAATCACAAGATCAAAAGCAGTTGTCGATTCCCTGTTCCCTTTTATTGTTTTTCTCCACTTCCCATCCCCTCTCCCTCAAATTATTTTTTCCCCTTCTCATTCTTCTTCGTTTCCTCCTATAAGATGGACTTGCCTCAAGAGACTGTGATCCGGATTTTCCTGTTGACCATGATGTTGACCAGAGCAGTCTGTTCCGGCGAGAGTACCATGGAGGTCGAGAGAGGTTCTGGAATGGGTTCTGATGACAAAGATGGAGGCGTAGTTTTCCAAGAACAACTTAATCAACAAGTAAAGGCGAGTATCAGAAAACGATCCGATAGCATTGACAATAGAAGGAATTGTGAAGGATTGTTAGCTGAAGAAAACTGTATCTGTAGGCTCTGTGACAACGTAGTTGAGGATGGGTGCATTAAGAAATGCCAATCCAGTTTTAATATCCACATGGACCGGCATCCATTGAGTGACTATCACTCCTTAGTGGGTAGTGTGTTAAATCAAACAGATTGTTGGGTATGCTCTCAAGTACCTCAAGGTCATAGCAAATCAGGACTAGTACCATTTCCTTTAACGGTAGGGGAGGTACTTGAGCTAAAGGGTGGGAGACTGGTGGACAGGAGGTTTAATATCTCCAGTCCTCCTAGTTTGAAGCTCCACCAATATCATGTAGATAGATCCCTAATATGTTTTAACATTACCAATCCCCGAAAGCCGGGAAGTTGGGAAGTGTCATGGAGCAACCAAACCATGACCTTTTCATATAGAGCAGATAGAATGCCAACAGATACAGAGCTTATACGCCACATAGCCAGTAGAGAAAAATCTTTCCGATATAGGTATACCCTAGGAAGTAGGATTACGAGAGTTGGAGAGGTATCACCAGGATACTGCGCACATATCGTACAAACTGATACGTGTACTAGACAGATGGGAGAATTAGGGTTAGGAGATTTCACATGGAAGATGTGTAATATGGTTATGTCCTACTCCGTCCCATATGTTCTCCCCGATGATGCATATTTCATATGCGGGAGGAAGGCGTATAAGTGGCTTGCCCCAAACTCTGAAGGATTGTGTTATATTGGAAAAGTACTGCCTGAGGTAATGACTGTATCACATGCCAAAATGAAAGATATACACCGTGTTGCCCAAGCTCCTTATACTCACACTCATTACGAGCACGTAGTTAAACGGCACCTGATAGAAAGAACAGAGCATCCGGCCTCTGACATGATCCATGAATCCACCGGGATTCAGTTTCTAATCGCGTTAGATTTCACTCGCACCGCCAGAGGAGTGTTGAATTATAAATACATATCTGCGCTCGCAAATTTGTTAGACAATATCACAGAAATGTATGATGACACGTTCAGGTATACTGGAAGAGAACTTCAAGCTTATAAAACAGAACTGGTCCAGCATAGAATGGTTCTCAATTACCTCACAGCAGTGACAGGTGGATATTGTGTCACACTGGCAACGCAGTACGGCGTGAAATGCTGCACATATATAACGAATAGTACCGAGGACCCGGTCGAGGTCATAGACCAAAAGATGGACGATATTCTCCAATTGAAGTGGGAATTTCGCAGGAGACACAATCTCACTCTTGCTGCTGTAGGTAATAAGCTGACTGGTTGGGTGTCATGGTTGAACCCGCGAAATTGGTTCTCTGGTTTAGGAGAATGGGCTCAAGGAGTCATAATGGATGTTGGGAAGTTTCTTCTATGTATCTTAGGTGTTGTCATAGCCATTGGCTTGATATTTAGATGCGGTCAGGCTTTAATGAAGTGCAAACGAAGTACCAGGGTGATGAGTTTAAGGAGTGAGGAAATTGTAATTCCAATGGATTTGATTTATGACCCAAATGTAGAAACAATGATGTGATGAAAATGCGATTTCTACGGTCCGTTTCTTTCACTTGTTTTTCTGGTTTTTCCAAGGTAAAAAGACCCACTTTTGACGAGGAATTTGATGATCCTGTATACAGACAACGGATGGATTAAAGAAGAAGTTTTGACAACCTTAGACACAGATATTTGATGAACAATGCCATAGACCCCCAGTTTCCCTAGAAATTTTAAAATTACGCTAGCCCAACACTTTTGTAAGCCTATGGACATTGACAAAGCTTTTTGCCCACATGCCTTTTGGCAAAAGCACAAAGAAGACTGCATTCAACAGACACCGAACAAGACTTCAACCGACAAATGTTCATTAACCTGACATAGAATACCACTGCATTTACCGTAATTATGTCTTTTCTTCATCTCTACAACCTTCAGGTAATTACACACATAGTCGATAGGGAATACAGGCACAGATATCAGCAATCACATATTTCCCCATTCATGTATCATCAACTAAAATGTGCTCCCCCATTTTGTTGCAACCAAAATCCGAAAAGAGCTCGGTAAAGTTTGACAGCCCATCCACAGACCCGTACCACGGGATAAGAAGGAATTCAAATGTATACTTCGCAGTACCTCGAAGCTTGATTTAAAACACGTACGGCACGATGATACATGACCCCCAAACACGGATTCATACACACATGCTTCTGCTATCTCACTAGGTCATACCCTCTTCACACCTTCTCCTCTCTCCTCCCCTACCCAACCATGGAAATGTATTAAACCCTGACATATATTTTTCTCTTTTTGAAATGTTTTAGGAAGTGGCAGTTATTGTTGACTGCCAAAGGGTGGACTGTCAAAGTCAGAAAACTATCACTATGCACACTGCCATATTTGCACCTCATACATGTCCCTGCTGCGCATGCGTGCGCTCTCCCTTGCGTGCGCATACTCGCTGTTGCGGGCACCCGCAGGCGCACGGTATGCGCATTTACGGTAGAGAT